>NC_056733.1:1803601574-1803734074 GCF_019279795.1 Protopterus annectens | reverse complement strand
GGGATGATTTATTGAAGGAGATGATGATGTAAATCGAGCCAGAGAATGAAGGAGATGCTTCCACAGGAGGCATTATGGATAAAACACAAAGTAAGATGCAGAGTCCTGCCTGAATGATGAGATTGAGGTGGAAAAGAAATGCTATTTAGAAAAAATGAAAGAAAATACAAGGGGAGTAGCAGAAAATAAAAAAGGCAGAAAAGGATGCAAAGCAGAATAAATTATGAGGATTCAAAATAAAGAAGAAAAAGAAATGGATAGTTATGACTTTTGGAATACCTTAATAATTTATTTGGGTGTAGAAACTCTAAAAATGAGAGTATTTATTCTTATAAACAAAGAGGCATTTTGTAACATATTTGAGACTATTATGCAATGGAAAATTTTCATAGGGAATGTAAAAAGAAGAACTGTAAACCTTGGAGCTTATATGTAATAAAAACATTTAAAAGGAAAACAAAAAAGAAGCTTCATGTGTAATTTTTAACAAAAGTAGGAGAGACTTAGACAGGTAATTTAAAACACTTATGTAAAGAAGTGCTGGACATTGCAAAGGTTTATGATAAGATAAAAGTAAAAAAAGCAGCCAGCACCAGAGTGAATAAATCCAAATATTTATTTTGACCAAACAACCAACAGACCAGTTTCGGCAACCAGCCTTCCTCAGTGATAGTGTGATACTCCATCACTTTACTTAATATAGCCATATGATTGGCTGATTAGTTAATAACAAAAGATAATCAAATGTTAAGGGCATATCCTATAAATTACAATTATACATAAATACTGAATGCAGAAAAACTAAATATTTTTTATCTTGTTCTGATCTTTAAACTTAAAAACTGTAAGCGTTATTGAGTACATATTATATGAAGACCATATTATAAATGATCTTTGAGGCTTGGGTTAAACAACCCCCCCAATCTAATGATCCAGGCTTTTTTCTTTCCTGTAGAGTATATCATGGCATCCAATCCAAATTTGTTGGTTCTGTCACCCCAGATAGCGTCAATGATTTGAAATTTAAACTTAGCAGTAGTGTGGTGCAACACATGTTTATATAAAGCACTAGAAAGACGTTTGTTCCTGATGTCACTAAAATGTTCTGACATCCTAATTCTCAATGGTCTAGAAGTCTGACCAATATAAAAGGCCAAACAGGAACAAGTAACAAGATATATTACCCAGTTTGACCCACAATTGCCAAAACATCTAATCTCAAAAACCTTAGCAGTATTTTTGCTGGAGAATTCTTTAGACTTCATCATATGTATACAAAAGGAACAATGGCCACAAGGAAAAGAACCCTTTAGTTGGTCCCCAGAAAGTGTGATTTGTGTACCCCCCATCTTCACATATTGGCCCTTCTTGTGTAGATTCAAATATGACCTCAATGTACGGCCTCTCCTATAGGAAAATTGGCACTCAGACGCAAGAATATTAGCCAGTTGTGAATTAGCTAATAAAATGTTCCAATTATTGTTAATAACATTTCTTATAACATTGATATTCCTGCCAAAGGTGGTCACAAATCTAATCGGGGTAACCCCTGTGTTAGTTTTTTTGTAGCTGAGCAAATTACATCTATTAAATTGTTCCACCCAGTTGTATGACAAATTGATGTGGCCTGATTTGATATCCCCTAACCTTAAATCTAAATGTGGGTCAAACTGGGTAATATATCTTATTACTTGTTCCTGTTTGGCCTTTTATATTGGCCAGACTTCTAGACCATTGAGAATTAGAATGTCGGAACATTTTAGTGACATTAGGAACAAACGTCTTTCTAGTGCTTTATATAAACATGTGTTGCACCACACTAGTGCTAAGTTTCAATTTCAAATCATTGACGCTATCTAGGGTGATAGAACCAATACATTTGGATGGCATGATATACTCAACAGGAAAGAAAAAGCCTGGATTATTAGATTGGGGGAGGGGTTGTTTAACCCAGCTCAATGATCATTTATAATATGGTCTCCATATTATATGTACTTGATAACGCTTACAGTTTTTAAGTTTAAAGATCAGAACAAGATAAACAAATATTTAGTTTTTCTGCATACAGTATTTATGTATAATTGTCATTTACAGGATATGCCTTTAAATATTTGATTATCCTTTGTTATTAACTAATCAGCCAATTATCATATGGCTATATTAAGTCAAGTGATGGAGTGTCACACTATCACTGAGTAAAGCTTATTGCCAAAACCGGTCTGTTGGTTGTTTGGTCAAAATAAATATTTGGATTTATTCACTCTGGTGCCGGCTGCTTTTTTGACTGTGAGTTACTCCTTTTGTCCTTTGCACCTGCCTGTCGTGTGAGTACTTTTTTGGACTGCTTATGGTAAGATGAGTCTATGGACGGGTGGATGAGGTAGAATACTAGGGGCAACTGAAACATTTTTTTTTCTGGAAAGAAGGGACATCTGATAAATAATTGTGATATAAAGAAATTTTATATTTGTGGGTAACTGGGTCATGATGCAAAAAACTGTGAACTGAAATGTTATAAGTGTGACAAAATGTGGCATTTACAGATGGACTGTAAAACTGAAACTAATAATAAGCAAAGCGAAGAAAAAAAGAGAAGAAAATGAACAAGGAGAGGAATCCGAAGTGGTGGAAGTAGAAGACTAAATTAGATAAAGAAATAAGAAGAAGGAAACAGAGGAAGGTTTTGAAATAAGTAATGAGGAAGATATAACTTGGGAAGTAGTAAAATCAATAAAAAGAATTTTACTGCTAAAAGATAGAAAAAGAAAAAATAAATGGATATGTATAAAAGAGAAAGGGAATGTGAATATAGATCCACCTGCAGGACCAGATGGAATAGGATATGAAATGTATAAAAATTTAATGGAATGGCAAAAAGAATATTTTTTTAAAGATGTTGAATGAATAGCTAAATGAAGGTTTCATGTATAATGATTTATATAGCTAGACTTGCCACCTATCTGGTATTTTTCCCGACTATCTGGAAATTGGAATGATTTTTCAGTAGTCCGGAAAGCACAGTACATGCTCTGTTATTCTGTTCAGAGGCATGTACAGAATACTGGACTTTAAAAAGCAAGCTGTGTCTTCTTTTTTTCACTAAAAAGCATCACTAAAGTGATGCTGTGGAGTCCGACATACTCTAAACGACATACTCTTAAAAAAAAAAAAAAGAGTAACACAACCTAGCTTATGTAGATAAAGAAGGACTTTATGTGATGTTCTGCCCAAATGACATATTTATTTTCATCATAATGGGAATGGATGTGGGTGGAGATGGGTCAGGCCTGGGCGTAGTCGCAGGTAGTGCAGGGGGCATGGCTTCTGTATGATTTTCAGCATAGCATTAGGTGACATCCCTATATGTAGTGGAATCTTCAATTTTATTTGAAATAAAACGAAAGTCAGTTAAGAGACAGTGCTGAGTAATCATGACTATAAGATCTTTATGAAAATAATGCAGAAAATATTTGAAACCAAGATGTAAATTGTTATGGAGGGACAGTATATAGCATACAAGGGAATTTATGTCAAGAATTAAGGATAGTGAGAGAGATTGTAAATGATATAATATCATGATATATCATAGCTGTAGATTACATTACATAAGCATCTCCCATTCTGTTCCCTTATAAAGCTGATGGATAGGCACTTTCCTGCTATCTCTGGGTCTGGATTGGTGAACATGTAGCAGTTGCCTCTTCAACACTGGCAACCACTTAATTCTGAAACAGATGAGTACAGTATGTGAGAAATGTAGTTACACAATGTCACTTGAGGCAAGATTCTCACATATAAACACAAAAAAACACCAAACAGGCTTTCAGTGATGCACACACAACAATCATGGTACTTACTGAGGAGGAACAGCCACATAAACCCACATGCAGAGGTGCTCATGTGTAACTTACCCAACCTCCAAGGTCTCCCAGACACAGTCCTCAGAAACTCTGCATGCACAAAATCAAGACAACTCCCACCATGCCACATAAACTATATCTCATAGTGTCTCAACTATCAAGCCTGTAAGGCAAAACACTACACAACTCAATATGATGGTCATAGGAGACTTTATTGTGAGACACACTGATGTCCCTCTCACCAGACTGTATAAAGAGAAGGTTACAGTTATTTGCCTGTCAGTGGCCAGGATTTACCAGATCACACAAGCACTCAAGTGACCTAAACCCTCAGCACTCATATAACTCAGTCATAGTCAATGTAGGCACAAATGACCTGAGACATACCTCCCTGGACTATATGAAAAGAGACACGGTTGAGCACTCAGAATATGTCACAAGTGGGTATGAGCCTAGCATTGAACAGCATTCTGCTTTCTCCAAGGATGATGCCATACCAATAGAAAATGATTGGCTTAGCTACTGGTGTCATTTGAAAGGGGTCCAATATTTGATATTCTGGGAAAACATGATTGACAGGTCATACTGCTTTGTCGGGGATTGTCTTCACCTGTCACCACTGGGCTTTTGATATTGACCAAAATATTATCCACCCCTGCAGTGCCCTTTTTAGGTATTTCCAAACACAGACCTTCTTACAAGCAAAATTTATTCTGACTAAGATAAAGGCATTACTGCTTAATGCTAGGAACCTCAACAAAAAATATGCTCCATGGAGAATGCTGACATCTGTGCAGTTATTAATACATGGTTCAAAGCCTTAGCAAGCACCCCAGCAGTGCAAAGCTATAATGTCTCTCACACATTCCAACCACCCACTGTACATGAAAGGACAAAAAGTGGAGGTATATCCAACTACATAAAGGATAAGCTCACTTACCTCAACACTGGTCAATCCGTATGACATGCTTGAGCTAGTTCATGTCTACCTAACCTTAGGAAAAAATCCCTTACCATATCCTTGCTAGCTGCAAGTCCCCTACCATGAACCAAGAAAACTACACCTCATATCTGAATTTACTAGAATCACTTACCATTCTCCCAAATAGTCTGCATTTCCATGAGGAGTACAAATATCCTAGACCTGCTACTTATAAATATAGGAGAGCATTGGACCCCCCCCCCCCAAGTGTAATGTCCTCACTGGTTAGATCAGAACTCAAAGTAGTCTCTTCTGAAATAAATTTGTCTACAACCCCCACAGAACCCTAAAACATTTAAGAAATTTTCTAAGGAAAACTAATTTCCAAGCCCCCACCTAGCCCAGAAAACATAGAAGTCTATGTAGAGGCATACACAAAAGCCCTGTACAGCCATATAAACAACTATAGAAATGGCAGTACCAGACAAAATAAACCTAGGACAAAACTGCAAAAAAAAAAAAAAGCCACCCTGGTGGACCAATGATATTAAGGGTCTATATTATTTCTTCAACAGCTTAGGTTGTAGAATGCTTAATGATCGACACCTAAGTGTCGAAGTTTCAAAATTGTGAATAGCCATATATGCAAATTCTTTCCTTGGGAAAGAATTCACTAAGCCGACCAGAAATATAATTAACTTTTTGACCTAAATATAGTGGGGGGTGGCTTCACCCCCCCCCACACCCCACTAACTAAATATACCAGCTCAGAGATCGCTGTACATTGGGGAAAGGGCAAATCCCCAAAAACGACCAAGCAAATTATTTCCCGAGGAAAGAATTTGCTTATATAGGCCATTCACAATTTTGAAACATTGACGCTTAGGTGTCTATCATTGTGCATTCGACAACCTAAGCTGTCAAAGTAATAATATAGACCCAATATCAATACTGAGAGACAATGTACACAATAAGGCAAAAACTCCCTTATTAGTCTAAACAAACAATTCCGGAAACTAGTCAAGTCTTCAAAAGTGAATTTTGAGGTAAAAATAGTCTCCCAAGCTAAGGATAATCATAAAGCGTTTTTCAGTTATTTCTGTAATCTAAAGGGCATCACCCAATAATCTGTGGAGGTGGTTGTAGTAGGTGTGAAGAAACTGAAAACCCTGTCATCTGTGTTAGCATAAGTGGCAGGAGATTTGTGTATACTCTCAGATTATATTGTATTGTATGCCGGGATGTCTACTTGTGAAAATGCAAATATGTTTTTCAAATGTTGAATATTTCCGTGTTTAAACAGAATGTTTAAACAGAATGTTTAAAGAATATGTCAGTGTTTTGATACAGTTCTAATTGTAAACATTTGAGAGTGAGATTCTAAAATACTGTGCAGAAACAGCTGAACAATAGGTGATGTCATTAGAATAATCCGGGTCTCTAGGTGATTATTTGAACAGCTTCTTGACAGGAAAAAGATCTTTTTCAAACAGTTGACTGCTATTTTTTTTTTAAATAAGACAGTTGAGACTTTTGAGCTAAGCAGTTAGTCAGGTATTGTGCAGTTAGTCAAGTGCTGATCAGTTTGTGAAGAACAGCTTTTAGTGAAGAGTTGCAGTCAGTGGACACCCGTGAAAGAGAACTCACCAAAACTGTAAGCCTGCCTTTGCCTTGCTGTTGTGTTAGATTAGATGAAGAACAGTATTCTCTAGTTTGATTAGGGAAGCTTAGTTATTCAGAGTTTTTCCTAGAATGGTGGACTTCTATCCTACAGCTAAATTTTATATTTCTGGTGATTGAATTCTGGTGTTTATTGAAAGTTATTGATTTACATTCTTTTAATTATTTTTACTTATTATTAAATGTTTTTCATTACTTTACATTGCGGTTGGAAATCAGTGTGTCCTTTAGGGATAAGGAGTACTTATACCTGTTTGATATTTCCCAGGTTCCCTCGAAGGCCTGGCCTTTCTGGTCATAGATATCATTTATTTTGATATTTAAGTTTCATAATTGGACACCCCCTTAGAAGGGCATGAAGGCACTCTGATTAGTGGCAGCATTACCATATTATTTTGTGGATGAAACACAGCTGGAAATCTGTGTCAGACTTTCCCAGAAGTGTTTGGGTGTGTAAGATAATTTACTTTGTGTGTGAGTATATCAGAGGTCTTAAACTGGGCCACATTGCTCTGAAGTGTGTAATAAGGTGTTCCATTAGGAGTGGACAGAAGTATACAATCCACTTCCAGATTATTGAGCATGTTCCTGTTGTGCTCTTAGGGGAAATTGTGAAATATTACTCCTGTTTTAAGTGACATTCTCACATTAGAGTCAGTAATGAGGATTGAAGCTTCTTAGTTACTGACCCAGGATAGTGAGGGATGTCACATTTATTGTTGGCAGTCCGGTAGGGTATTGGCCAGATGTCAATTTAATTGGTGGCAGTCCGGTGGGATATAGCCGGACATCACAGTAGGCATCACATATACCCAGCCAGATGATACAGGAAATCTGCTGGCCAATAAAGTCTTCTCAAATTTCACATCCCCCTCACTTCCTGTTACAATCTATGAAATACCTTCCATCATTCTTCTACTGGTTATCATTAAAGAACAGATCACCACTGCTCACTCTAAACATAAAAAAACAGGTTTGATGGGTGCCAACAATATCCCAGGATGCCTCTTTGATGGATGCCGACAATATCCCAGGATGCCTCTTAAATAGCTTAAGACAGGACCTATCAGGCCCACTAGGATCTTTATTTAACCATAGCTTCCAAACTGGCTTTGTCCCTGTGGAGTGGAGGACACCAACAGTCATCCCTATGCATAAAGGGAGACCATCAACAGACCCAGGCAGTTAAAAATGCATGAGTTTGACTTGTCTTATATGCAAGGCCATGGAAGAATAATCATGAACCTGGTAAATAATGACATAGCAAATCTCTGAAAACAGGACCCAATCCAATTTGGCTTTGTCAAGGGAACGTCATGCCTGCTCAATGTGGTGGACTTTTTTTGAGAAAGTCACTAGGGCTATGTAAGAGAGTAAAACAGTGCATATTGCCTACCTTGACATGGCTAAGATGTCCGACAATTCCCCATTTGGGTATCATAGGTAAACTCATTATACTGGGCATAAATCCCTACATCATGAGATGGATAGTCAAATAGCTCATGGGCAATACACATGTTATAAGAGTGGCAGAATCCAGATCCTGGAAGAGGCCAGTTATTAGTGGTATGCCACATGGCTCTGTACTGAGACTCCTCCTGTTTGGAATATATTTCTCTGAAGTCGAGGCTAATGTAGAAGGCCTTTGGCTGACCAAGTTTGCTGATGGCTGCAAGTTGGGTAAATCACTGAATCATCCAGTGATGTAGATCACTTTCAGAAGGGTCCAACTCAGACAAATGATTGGTGCCAGAGCCATGGCCTAAAAGTAAAGAGAAAAAAATGCATAATCGTACTTTTAGGGATGTCAAATACTCCTGTAAATTACAATATTAATAGCATACACTTAAGAATGGAATCAGAGGTGAGAGATCTAGGTATACAGATACTAGTCTAAACTTTGACCGCCATGTATCCACAGTGGAGAGGAAGTCTTTCTATGTTGCACAGCTTATAAGTAAAGGCATAGCATCCAGATCCAAGGAAGTTATAGTTCAACTGTACTTGGCCGTCATAATACCAATAATTGAGTCCAATGCACCTTTCAGCATGTAGTTGTCCAGGCACTTGCAACAGCTGGAGTGGCCTCAGAGGTTCCTTACTGAAAAATACATGGCATAAACAATGGTTTCATATCATCAATCACATATGATCGACTGGCCACATCGTCGAACCATTTCTGTGAAACCAGAACCGCAAAACTTTTAAAATGTTGAATAAATGTCGAATTTCGACATTTCCGGCTGTGCCACACCTCCAAACCAGTGCTACCATAGGTCAAAAAGGGGGTGAGATTTTGCTGTTCAGACATGTGGAATTTGACGTTCAGGAAGTTCGCACTTCGGTATTCACGGAAGCGGGGTCGACGATAGTGATATCAGCATTATGAAGGTAAACCATAAACAGCATCTCCTATGTGAATCGACTAAAATCTCTATTCCTTTATCTCCTACTGACTATCAAGGGCTGATCTATGGCAAACCTACAAGGCACTCTCAAATCTAGCCCTGATGGAACTGTTAGAGATTTGCAACACAAGCTGCCTGAGTACCACCTGTTCTATGTATCTAAACCTGGGCTGTGGATATGAACAAAACATGCTGTGGAGTTAGATATGTGTGTCAGAGATTACCCTTTCTCTGGAACAGGCATCCAGTTCGCTTAAAGCAGATCCTTTCCCTGACTCTCTTCAAATGCAGTTTGGATCAATGTATGCGGAACTGTAAATTCACCCCTCAGGTGGTGCCCATGTCTATTATGGACAGGGTGTTTTTTAAAAATACTCAAAGGAACAGTCACAAACCTAACCCGTCCTCCAGCCTTTATGGATCAGAAATTGGGTAAAATTCATGTAATAATGGCTAGCATTGTATGGGTTCTTGAGATGTTAGCTTAGTAATCTGCTATGAACCTATGAAGCTGTAAATAGAAGAGAAGAAGAAAAATTTATGATAGGGGATCTTGATAAAGCATTTGACACAATAGGACATGGAATTTCATAGGTGATAATGAAAGAATACAGTATAAGTAAGACAATTAGGAAATTACGTGTGTCTGCCGATAGCAATAATAAAGTAAACATTTTATTAAATGGTTAGTTACATAAAGAGATATATATGAGCTTGAATGTAAGACAGGGATGTCCAGTGAGTTGTATACTTTATGCTTTAGTTATGAATGTGATTGTATGTGAAATAAACTGTAAAATGAAGGAGGCTGGATACATAATGCCTGAAAGGTTAAGAATTCCTGTTTTGTTAACTTACATGGATGATATTGTAGTAAATGCAAAACACAAGACTTGGATAAAAAAAGTAATATTTTGTTTAAACAAGTGTTTAGAACCTATATGACTTTAAATGAAGAGAAAAGTAAAAGATTAGGTGATTTGGTTAAAATAGGTGCAATATATTTTACAATGAATGAAATCTCTGAGGAAGGTATAAAATTTGGGAATAAGAATATAAGCAGAATTCAAGGGGAAAACAATAACAGGAGAGTCAGGAGAGATAAAAGTAATGCTTTTTTTTCTGGAAAACATCTAAGTTATCATTTAGTAAAGAGATATGTTTGATAAGTTCAGTATTGATGGGAAAGTAGCATATTTAGCAAGTGAAATAGTTGCCAATAATATCTGAAAATGAATTATGGCAGATAATTTCATTTATATGGGGTTCTAGAATGAATCAAATGGAAACGAGGAATTTTGTATTTAAATAAAGTGGAATGAGATTTAGGATTAATTAGTCCAGACAAATTTGCTGCTTCACTCAATTTATATAAAGTATTAAACAGGATAAATGAAAAATGTGAGAAGTTAGTTGTAAAATGTTTAAATGTAAGTATGATAAATTTGGGTGTATGGTAAAAGCAGCAAAAGAGAAAAAGAATGCATAAATTAAAAAAAGGTGGAATGTTACCAAAAAAGATATTAATGTGAAAAATAAAAAAAAAAAACTGATGAAATAGAAAAGGAGAGAAAAGTATAATTTAAAAATATAATATTATTATGTTAAACCATGGAAGAATCTAGTAGAATGAAGAAATTAATATATAGTAAGAAATAGTGTAATGAGAAAGTGCAATGTCAAGATTTTTGTGGAGACTGAATATAGATAAATTACCAGTGAAAGGAAATATACCATATAAAAAGAAAAGTGAAAAAATGATTACATTGTGTAGAAGAGGAGACTACAGAACATGTTTTTGAAATGTAAGAGCAGTGAAATTATGGGAAACGTTATGTAAAGAAAACTTCTTTGAAGATGTAAAAGAAGAAAAGATAAATATGACTATGATTAAATATGGGTATTATAAGACAAAGTAAATAATATATTAAAAGAATATATAAAAAGATGTTTTATGTTATATGGGTTATGTGGAATGAAAGAAAAATGGAATTATGTTTAATGAAAAATAGATTTTGGCAACAGTATTGAGTAAAATCAGACGGTAGTTATGGAAAATGAATGGGGGTTATAATCTTGAAAACTTGGTACAATCAGTAACTTAATTATGAATGTGTAATAGTAAAGAAAGGAAATGGAACATTTTATGTTTGTAAATATGTAAATAATGTTTTTGTATAAAAGACCCTACCCTTTTTGATAGGTGCTATGGGATCTTTTACATCCACTTGAAATACCACCAAATCAGGCATGATGGGGCCTCAGTTTGTCTTATCCAAATTATGACACACTCATGAGTACAGCACCCCCCATGTTGTACTGCAATGTCAACAATTGATATACCAAGTGTGGGAATAGTACCCACAACCATCTGCACCAAAGGCGAGTTGGCTACCTGTTGTATCACTTGCATGGCATATATCTGTTGATGTATATTTCATTGAAGTGACAGAGACAAAAATACGTATAAAAATGAGTTTAATCAAAACACAAAACAAACAAACTCCTCAAAAATTACCTGTATTCACCAATAAAATCAAAAGGAAGTAATCTCAAATGTAAAACAAATGTAAAATAAAACAAACAAAAAAAAAAATGTGGTGAGCGTCATCTCTCTACACCCCCTGACATGAGAGTCCACTCCCTCAGAAATTACACAGAAATGAAATTTGCTAATTCCAAGATTGCACAAACTTGAAGACCGTGGAAAAGCCTGTGAATTATACAATGGCCAATCTAACGATCTTTGACTGTTACATAATTGACCAGCTTTACACCTGACCAAAAACACCAGCATTTCAGCTTCAGCATACTGTGAAATATGTGCAGTAATAAATCACATAACTCCCATACATACTTAATTTGTCTACTCTGTTAAGGAACATTTATAAATATAAACTTCACTTAATTTGGTTGAGTGCAAACAAATTTCAAAAACTTTCCTGCCTGCCCAATTTGGTTGGCAGGAAAGTTGTCAAAAGTGGTGAAAGATCATTAAAATACAAGTGTGGAGAAGTTGCCCTTTCCCCTGTAAATTGTGATGTGACAATTTATATATATATATATATATATATATATATATATATATATATAATTAGCAGAGAGTATGCCCCTTGTATGGGGGAATGCTGGGAGGCTTGTCACCCTGCAAAGACATTGCTTTTTAATTGAATGCTCCATGATTGTGTCTCAGAACCTGTGGTGTGTGTTTTTTTTTCATTTTTTTCAATAATCATTTTTTACATCAACATTGTACACCATCACCCTTCTTATTTGGATCCAAGTGAGGTTTGTGTGTGCGTGTGTATTTGTGTGTGTGAGATATATATATATATATATATATATATACACACACACACACACACACACACACACATATACATATATGAGAATTGTTCTATAGCTTCAGTCCATAATTCCCTGAGCCCCAAATCCCAACAGTCCATTCCTTGAGTCCCATCTCCTCAATTTCAGACTCAACAATGCTGTTACCTATAGGAATCATTTTTGGTGTGGTTTCCATTGATACTAGAGTTTTGTCTCTTCTGTCCATTTGTATAACTGTAGAGTTTGTACATATAACTTAGGGGGTGTGGAGTTTTAATCCTTGCAAGAACTCATTTAACTTTTTTGTCACTTTGTCAGTTTTATTTCTGAATAATTTAACTCTGCAAACTGTGTCCTCAATAATTTATACCATGGGGTCTCATAGGTAAAGCTTATCCTACAATATGACTGCTTTTCAACATGTTTTCTTTGACTTACTGTTTTCCTCATGGCATATTAGAATTGCTTTGTGAGCTGGTATTGCATGGATGGCATTATGGCTTTTTTTTAGTATATCTTTACTTGTTTATTGAACAGCACAATTATATAGAATATTAGCTACAAATAACAGTAATCCAAATGAATGGATTCCCATTTAAACAAGAACGATATATAAGAAAATAGAAAGAAAATGAGTGGACTGAATAAGCATATTGAAACCAATAACCAAAAAGATGTTGGCCAGAGCAACTGGTTTAGTTTAGCACTTTTGTTCTTTTAATTTTGAAATTCATCAGAACAAGTTATGAAAAGGTAATGCACTTTAAATAACTGTGTCACATGACTAATCAGTTGACTTATCAAAAATCATGCCCATTAAATATAAACGTGAATCTAAATATTAACAAGAATATAAGTTGTTTTAAAAATGCATGTACAATATAGAAAGAACAGTATTAAAAATGAACCCTATTCTGTCAAGACAAATTAAACAGTACATTCAATGAATAATGTAGTCAACATTTTATTGCAGCACATATTACTGTTAGTAAAATGACAGTGTAACTTTTTTTTTTGCCCTGCAGCCAAAGATTAGAGTACATTAGAATAATTTAGTAGAGATAACCTAAGTGCCCATCTAATATGATTGAAGTGAGGTTTTTCACTTTTCCTAAATGTTTTATAACTACTGAGGTGGATTATATAAGTAAGGAAGTATGAAACAAGCTTTCCCGAAGAGACATGGGGCTTACCTACCTGTAGAAAAGAACCTTTTCACCTTTATTTAGCAGTTTTGAGTTGTTGAGTTCTTGATATAGGAAAATTAGCAATGCAGAACTTATTTTAAAGTGACATGAGCAAACATAGGTAAACAATGTATGGTCTGACATTAATAAACATCTAGGCATGCAGTATGTAGGTATTGCCCAATAAGGAGCCATTAGTAGGTTTCATGATGTCATAACATTTAATCAGTAAAGAAATCATCCCGTTGCAGAATCATATCTGTAGTTCTCCAGGCTGACATTTGTGCCAGAGTAATAAGAGTACTAGATGCAGTGGATTGTGTATGTAGCTGCAGATAGGGGAGCCCCAAACCAACAAAAGATCTGTGCATCTGTAAATGTACTTTTTTTTTTTTTTTTTTTTTTTTTTTTTCACAGAAAGCTAAGTAGACTTATTTACTGTGATGTGGTAATTTATGTACAAGGAACACAGAATGGGGTCTCAGAATACTGAATGACAAAAGTAGTCTATTGAAGTAAAATTATTTAAATCACTTTAGCCCTGTGATTCTAATCCAGTAGTATCAAAACTCCAGTCATCAGTAGTGGAAGTGAGTATAGTTTTCATGTATTTATTGTTAAAGGAAATGTTTCTAGATGACATATCGCAATGGATACAAACAAAAATGTCACTTTGTGATGCCATCAAGAAGTTTATGCATAGAACCACAGCTTGTAAAATGTTTACTTCACAGTCGGATTTCTGCAGAAGTCTGTAAGGAAGATAATGAGAAACCTGGGGTGGTTACTTTAAGTAGAATATCCTTCACAAAAGTGCTTTAAATACCCGACCAGTATTGGTAAATCCTTCTTTCGAAGAAGGCAGATATATGGCTTGGTGTAAAATCCTATGTAGCAATAGTGTATATGAAAGGGTGTCAGGTGGTATCTTTACCTTGTTTTATTGTTCTCTCTCTAATTTCTCCAGATGGTTTGGGTTTATAATACTGTGACAGGAGTGGACCCCCATTTCTGAGTTAGGGTACATTCAACGTTCATGAAATTAGTAATACTGCGATCTTTGATGTCTGCCAAGAATGCTTTTCTCAGTATCTGCAGTGTACACACAATGTACCAAGAATTGCTACCTTTGCAGTTCATACAGGTTTATATATATATATATATATATATATATATATATATATATATATATATATATATATATATATATATATCTTAGGAGCATATCTGCTTGCAAATCCTTTTGTATATAATGAAAGCTTTGAATTTTAATTCAGGATGAATAATCCTGCTATATAAAAGATAACATGAATTTTTTTGGAAATGTAGAAATTTAAAAGGCAGCATAGTAATATGGCTGCCTAACTTTTGAAAGCCTGCATAGCTTCAGGATAGACATGAATTGGTAGTTTCTGAAAATGTCTATCCTTTATAAAGAGAATTCCTCTCATTTTTATTATCTGCATTGTTCTGGCTGCCACAAATTTAACAAATCTGTGACAAAGAGTTACAAAGTTTACAGTCAATAAAAAGATACTGGCCTTCAGTTGTGGCTGGTGACTTCAAATTAAAGGGGGGGGGCTGCAGAAGACAGCTGAAGGGGTGTGACCAACTAGAAAGGGGTGGAGCTATGCTCAAAACCACAACAACTGGAACTTTAATTACATACAGTGCCCTGGGTGCCAAACCATCATTACAAGAGTCCAATCAAGACAAAATGAAGTATATAAGAAAAAAATATTTCAATGCACTGGCTATATGACAGCTTACTTAATATCTAGATGGAAATGCAAAGGTTGTGAGGCATGAAAAAATGAATTACTTTTTAAATACACTACTGTAATGCCAGTCAAAATCAAGTATAAAAAAAGCAAGCAGCACTCAACTCTAGCACTGCATTTATAATTATAATTTATATTCAGCTTTATAAAATTACCAAGTAACATGCTGAAAGTAGCAATCTTTGTGATACCCCCACTTGTAAAAAAAATGTTTCTATGCAAAAAAGACCTGCTGCCTGACAACAACTATCTACTTGTTTCATGGGGAAGACATGATCAAAGTAAAAAATGAACAGCAAACAAGAAACAAGCTCAAGATAAATTGCTTAAAGGATTACTGAACAAGTTATGGACCACACATGATAGATTGGCAGTTTAGTTTACGGATAAAGCCTGCAAAGATGACTGCAAGTCTCCAACAAATATAATGAGCTTCTGAAAATACTGTAATCCTGTCCTTTATTACAAATACTCATATGCATTTCAATAGCGAAGGCTTGTACGTTATCTAATTATGTAAATATTCTCTGCATGGCAACAACAAAAAGGCTTTCAATGTTGGTAATTCTTTAACAGTATGCTTGTTAAAGCTTACTTGCATCTTACAATCTCCGACAAGCTTACCTGCTGGTCATTAAAGCATTGCTACTTAAACACTGAGCAACCAGGCACTGCGACAACATGCATATTCTAAATAATAAGAAGCATAAATCAACAGTATAAAAATATGACAGAAAACCAGAACATTCTGCAAAATCAAGGACAGATGAAAAGCCACTTTTGTACTTGTGTCTACCTTGGATAGGGGAATACTCTGCACACTTGCACTGCATACCTGCTCCTTGCATTGCTTGGACACATCCAGAGTCACTACATGGTGGAGTGGAGTGCAGCAAGTATGTCACAATTTGAAATGTCTCTGGCTGATGGTGATGGCTCTGACACTTGTACCTCTCGATCTCAGAGCAAGAAATCTGGACAAAGCCATGCATAGAAGTGGGACACAGGCCCAAAAATAAGGACAATTTTTGAATATTGCACTTATAAACTTAGAAAGATAATAGAATAGTAGTAGGTCTTGCATTAGTATGAATCTTCTGAAGGGTATGAAATCTGAAACTCATAATGTCTGCCATTATTTTCTAACTTCAATTTTTAATGATTTGACACTAATTTGCCAGAAAACCACAATTTTGTGAAAAATGGACCAAAAGGGTGATGCAAAAATATAAAATTGCCACACAATACAGCTGGAAACCTGTCAAAGAAGGGACACCTTTTTAAACTTAGCACTGTTAACTTGAGCAGCTGACAAAATAAGAGAATCTACATGCATTTCAGAAATAAAAGTAATCTATAACTCTGATCATTACAGTTATTTATAATTGTAAAGCCTCCAAGTTTTCTTCCAAAATTGCCATTTTGCGGAGGGATTATTAGGGGGAAGAGCAACATTTTGAGCCAAAATTGGGGACAGTTGAGAGGTTTGGATATTCCTAATTCTATAAAGCGATTTATTTACATATACCTCTCAACTTCTTAATGCAGGAAATCTGGACAAGGCCAAATGTATTGGGGGAACATACAAACAGTACTAAAAATTGCTCTTGTATAACCGTAAGACAGTTGATAGAATAACACGTCTTGCTTTAGCATGCATTTTTCTGAAGGTTATGACGTCTGAAACTCGATGTCTGTCATGATTTAGTGACTTCTTTCCTAAATGATTTGCCAGAAAACCACACATTTTATGAGGAACAAACTAAAAGTAAGAAGCAAAAATCTATTCATTCTGCAAAAATCTGGGCAGTTGAGAGGTATAGTTCAGCTGGGGATGTCTTTGAGTTTATTGCCCTTAACCCCCTCACAAAATCATGGTCGAATGGAGCCTCCCCCCTGCAGCCATTCCAATGTCCCATTCCTTGGTTATTTCGCCCCATTTACCATAAACACTGTAATGTGCACACTGCTTTACTTCTGCGATGATTTGGATTTCATTTGAAAGTTTTACTTTGCATTTTACAGCACAAACACTAATAGATATCTGCTATACAAAGCAATGCAGTCTCACAATGAAAATAGACTTAGCATTAAAACTTCTCTACCCTTGAAACTCACATTCATTGTAACAGCATTAAAACCCACATTCAAAGAAAATACATTTTGCCAGTGGCAGATAAGGATTAACTTTGGGCTGTTTTCAAATCATAGGCCCATTGCACACAAAACATACACGTGCTCTTTGATACACCTTCCTGATTGCATTAAATTATATTCCTCGTACAATACAGTACAATTGTTAGAGGGCGTTTTAAAATTGTTTTGAATTTTTTTTATAGTAGCAGCAATGAAAAAAATGCATGTACCAATAATGACAAAACTGCCCGATTCAGAACATTTCCATCATAAAACTCTACTCAAACGTCTACAGTCCACCAGTATCAGTAAATATGCACAATTTCTGAAGAAGTAAAAGTCATCTAAATAATTCCACATTAAAGAGATCTGTAACTAATGAAGAGGTTGCTGCTAGCAAACAACTTTATATTTCATTGTTTCATCTACAAATAGTGCCTGTTGTCCTTGAGGAATAAATTGCTAGTAATATTGCAATAGGGAATGGATGGCAAACTGTTAACAGGTTCATAGTTACTAGGCATCATTGGCAAAAAGGACTGCAGCATCCACCCCCTTTACAACACAGTACAGTATCAGCAATGTATCTTCCTACTGTGAGAGTAGAACCCACAGCCTTCTGCATCAAAAGCAAGTACACTACCTGTTGTGCTATTAACAATGCAATCAGACTCAGCATAAGCAGCACTAAACTTTTGTTCCCCTGCATCTCTCAGCTTCTTGTAAAATCTACTTAGCACTCAGCTGCACAAGAAATCTGGAAAAAGCCAAAATGTATTGGGGGGGGGGGCAAAAGCCCAAAAACCAGGGAGACAGTTTAAACATTGCTTGTATAATGTTGGAAAGTTGCTAGAATAAAATGCTGTGTTACCACCATACATTTCACTACCAAGTCTTGAACCCAAGACCCTGTGCAAAATAGTCAGAGCAGCATGCCACCATGCCAGATGAGCTGTTTTTTGAAAGAGAGGAAGACTGAAACTTAAATGGGTACCATTTAGTGAATTCAGTTCTCACCATAGCTGTCAATCTCTTAGCACAAAACACCCAAACAAAGCCAATAATGGGGGAATACAGCACCCAAACATATTCAGTGAATTCATTTCTCACTATAGCTCTCAACCTCTCAGCAAAAAACACCTAGACAAAGCTAGTAGTGGGGGAATACAGCCCCAAACATATTCAGTGAATTCAGTTCTCATCATAGCTCTCAACCTTAGCACAAAAAACCTAGACGAAGCTAATAATGGGGGAATACAGTCCCAAACATAGGGACAAATTTCAAATGTCCATCTTATAAATGCAGAAATTTGTTATAATAAAAGGTTTTGTGTTACCATGTACTTTCTGAAGAATATGAAGTCTGAAATTCAAATGTCTTTCATTTTAATTTATTTAACATTTGTTAACCAGGGAAGTCGGACTTGGAACAAAAGCCAATTTTCAGCAGAGGCCCAGTGAGAAACACTCCAGACATGTCTTTGTAAGATGGGAGGACCACACACACACACACACACACACACACACACACACACACACACACACACACACACACACACAACCTGAATTTAGTGAGTGTTTAGTCTATCCTCAGTCCCATTCAAGTTAATCTGCAATATCAGTTCCCTAAGTCCATGTCCCATTCAGTGTTTCCTGAGTCCCATGCAAGCTAACGGCTAGTTTCCCCATGAGAGTGTAGGCTCAGCTGTCCTCCCAGCTGGTTTCTCCATGAGAGTAGGCTCCAGCCTACAGACTATCGAGTCTGGAGTTCTTCCGTTCTATGCGGCCATGACCGCATAGACTTCTGGGAATCTCCAAAGCAGAGATGCCTTTCCCCCTATCCGGACTGCTGACATAGCTGTCTAGAGTTCCAGGAACTCCAAGCATGCATGCGTGGAGTTCTGGGACTCTCAATTTTTTTTCTTCTTCTTTATACAGCTGGGGGGGGGGCTGCAGTCCTGCACTTCTATAGCACGAGCCCCCCTGTTGGCCTTATAGTATAATAAAGTGCTGGGTTTACTAAATTTCAAAAAAAAAAAAAAAAGAGCTGTAGTTGCTTTATTTCAGGTAGAGTAGACAAGCTATTCTTTCATATAATGTCTGAGCAAAGACTGAGGAAAACTAAAAAGTAAAAATGGCCCATTAATGTGCATACTTCCTTTGAATTCCATCTTGATTAGATGCCTGGTTAGGTTTGACTTTTTTCTAATGTATTCATGTAAAGGGAGAGGAACTAATAGCTGAGAATAAGCAGATTCTGTTATGGAGGATTGTTTAATTGCAAATAGGAATGAATAGATTTGAGTTGGAAAGGATGTAGAATTATCTGAAAATATAAATGGTCCATTTTGAAGTCTTTTAAAGTAAAGGATTGACAGCTAAGATATTTCCACTGAAAGTATATTTAACTGGTGAGTCTTCCTGACTATTATTATGTTTCACTCACAATGACAAGATGTCAAATTATCTTAGCAGAGAGAATTAGACATGCTGTTTTTTTCTAGCATTAAAAAGTGTTCTTATTTAGACCTGCTTTTGTGTGTTTTCTTAGTTTAGCATATTGACAAGCTTGATGAGATACTGGTTGTTCACTTTTGCTAACATGTTTGACACATGGCATGTAAATGGATTAAAGTTTTATATGTACACTGCCCTTGAGATTGTTCCACAACAGATGATGATGAAACTCCTCTGAAGAATGAATTAGACTTTCATTTCTGACAGTTCTTTAAGAGGTTTAGACAGGTCAACACATTTTACAAACACTGTATTTATTTATGTAATAATTTAATAAGTTAAGTGTCATAGCTGGGTAATGCACTGAACCATACATAGTTCAGGTGGCAGAGCCATAAAATTTCAAATATACACTGCTATGTAATTATAATGGTAAAGTATAAATTAAAACACTTTTCAGGGTAATAACATAGTACGTAGTGCATGGATAATTTTATTTACTATTTGAATAATAGATTTTATAGGTTAACTAACAAATCAAACAAAGCATGAATGTAAAGGAGAAATGGAACAGCAGCAACAATATAAAGAAGCAGAAGAATTCAAAGAGACAAAAAAAATATTTGGGTGCGATTCACAAAAGACACCCCATGAGCCAGTGTAGGAGCTGCATGGAGGTCTTGCTGCAATTAGTCTGATGAATGGTCCAATGAGAACACTCAAAATAAGAATAAAAAGGAAACTGTCCAAACTAAACCAAAATGAACCGAAGGATGAAGGCACACAATATTTTCACCTCTAATAAATGGAAAAGTAGACCAGAAGTAAAAAAAAAAAATCCAAAAACCATTTATTGTATAAGTGCTTTTTTCCTGTAGTAAGAACTTCATCAGATACAAATATAAAATGAAATTCAGGTGTTTTTATACAAATCTAAAACATCACCTAATAATTTAATTACAAAGACACCCCCCATTTAAAAAGATCATCCAAAATAAATGTAATGCTACTCTCAGATCTAAATAAAAAGAAGTGAATAAAAACACATGCATTAAGTGTGACTATACCTAATAAATAAATAAACCTTAAACAACACACTCAGAAATACATAAATGATTATTCATCTTTCTAAAGCTTTTAGTCAGAGTAAGGAACTAATTGAAATGTCATTTAAACCTGGCCAGTTCCCTGCATCTAGGTATAACTGCCAGAATAACTCCTGCGTTTCCAATAACAAAGACCAAGCCTACCCAGGTGGGTCCATTTTTATATTGTCAATAGCTGTCGATTTAACTGAATGACAAGGGTTTTCCATAATATGTTTGCTTAAAGCATTTGTTTCCTTTTTCATTCTAATGTCATATAGATGTTCATAGATGCGATTCTTTAATTTTCAGTCGGTTTTTCCTGTATAGTAACAAGAACATTCTGTACAAGATGCACAATAAATAATTCTTTCAGAGCTATAGTTAAATCTAGAGTGAATAACGACTTCAGTATTGTTGATACAAAATACATTCCCCTCATTGATGTATTTACAAAAGTTACACATCCCACACTTACTCATGTGACCTTCCCTACATTCGATGTTGGACTTACTAGACTCAAAGATATTTTTGCCCTTTCTGAAAACAAAAAGGGGCTTCTCTCCTACAGAGGGTTTGACATTCTTGTTCTGACTCAGAATAAACCATTTTTTGTCAAGATGTTCTTTAATACATTACTGTCTGTCCCATAAGTAGTTACAAAGGAACAAGCATAATTCCTTGAGGTTGCAGGATCTCTGGTGCAACTCGCTATTACTTGGAGATGGGATATTTACATGAATTTCAGTTTGGGATAATAAAGGGGTAAAATGACCCCTTTTATTAATAACCTCCAGCGTGATATCATTCATAAAGGAAAATGGGTACCCTCTGCTCAGAAACATCTGTTTGAGGTCGTCATACTCATCTAAAAATGCATCAGAAATGGACACCATTTGAGCAGCTCAAACAAATTGTCCTTTGACAATAGCCTTCTTTTGTTTTGGAGGGTGTGAACTTGAAAAGTGGAGGAAGGAATTGGGGTATGTCTCCTTCCTAAAAATTTTGGATAACAGCCATTTGTTGTCATAATCCTTTAACAAATGTATATCAAGAAAGCCAATTCCATCAGTTTCAATGGTGTGGGTAAACTTTAAAAAGTCAGTGGTGTTATTAATAAAGGAGATGAAGTTATCTATTTCTCCAGTGGGACCATTCCATAACACAAAAATGCCATCCAAGAAACTTGTATAACATTTGAAATATGAATAAAAAGGAGAGGAAAACAAAAATTTCTTTTCCCATTGTGTGACCAAAATGTTGGCATGTAGACCCCCACAAGATGAACCCATTGCCACTCCCTCTTGTTGTAAATATAAGTCATTATCAAATATAATAAAATCGTTCTTTAGTATTATTTCTAATAGATGGGAATAAAGCACCACTTCGCTGTGTTCTAAATTTTTACCAAATAAAAATTCACTGAACCATTCAATACCAATAGTGTGTGGTATCCCTGAATAGAGATCTTTGATGTCAATAGTGATGAAAACATAATTATCCTGAAACGGTAAAGTGTTGACTAACTTCAAAAAACTCCAGGAGTCTTTGCAAATATGGGTTTCGCTGTAAACTAGCAGCTTCAATTTAGTATCCAAAAACTTCACTATGGGGTGTATAATAGACCTTTTAACATCTATAATGGGCCACATAGGTGGTTGGCATAGATTCTTATGTAATTTAGGTAGTCCAAACATGACAGAAATTCTAGGATTGCACACTTAACTCCACAACCAATGCCTGGATGAAGCAGCTGCTGCTATAAGGGCAGCAATTAAAGCTGCCCACACTATGACTGTCTAGCCTGTCTCCATACTTTCAGGGACAAAGGCCCATAGTTAAGTACAGACTATAAACTGTGTCCCTAAGAAAGTGTCTAGCAGACAGTGACTTGTATTACTGGAGGATGGCATAATGGTTAAGGTGTTTACCTGCAAACACAAGGTGCAGGGTTTGATTCTCATGTGGGGTAATTGGCTAGGCTTAAAATGGCCCAAAAGGGCAATTAGCCTAGTACTAACATATGAACCTATATATGCATTTCCAAAACTGTAATTAGAATGTGGCTGCTATATCTGGCATAATGCAGTAATAGTAAATTCACAATTACATAAAGTAAACAAACATTTTATGAGCAAAATAACTAAATATATTGGAAATGTCATGGATATCCCAGGCAACAGGAACAATTGAGAGATAATAATGCATTACTTTGTAAAGTGTGTTTGATGACCATAAGCAGAGAGAAATTGAGTAGATATTTTTATTGTTATATAAACTACTGTACTCTGATTCAGTCTGGCTGCTTTACATGGTGTTTCAAAGATGTACATGTTTGTTCATTATGTTTGCTTTTTGCATCATATTATGTCCCTGTACTATACTGATGACTTCTGACATTAGCATTTCTTATGTTGTGCTACTGAGCTTTTTTGCTAGAGGCAAGTATACAGAAGATGATGGTGTGTTATATTTGAGTCATTGGACTTTATTTGTGATAGACAAGTACCCAACAGATGGAGTTGTTATATTTGTATAACTAGACCTTATTTGTGACAGCAGGTATAGAGCCAATAATTATCCATTATATTTGTGTTAATGGACTTTTTTGTGATAGGTACACAACATATTGTAGTACTGGACTCTGTGATATGCAGATACACATAGAATTGTGGTTCTGTTATATTTGTTATTGGACATTATTTATAATAGGCAGATGGTTATGTGTCTACAGTAATAACTGTGAAAAAAAGGGCTTTGGTGTTTCTGTAAAAAAAGAAAAAAAGTGTTCTCACAACTGTGTAATACTGATTTTCTTGTTTGTATTGTTTCCGTATGTATAAATATAGCTGAATGTATAAAAATACAGGTAGATTCTACTAAAACTTATTTTTGTTTCATAAACATTTTCAAGGGGGTAGTGAAAGATCATCTGCAAGGGAATCCATTGGATGAGACTTTAAACCAAAGTCCCTAATGTTTGAGTTGTCCCATTTGCTTGAGTTGGTGGCAGCTCAGGTCGATGCAAAAGATCCCATGGCACCTATCCACCTATCAAAACGAGTAGAGGTCCTTTATTTAACACAACATCAAAACATTATTTGTATATTTACAAAATGTAAATATTTACAGGCATACGCACACACACACACACACACATATATATATATATATATATATATATATATATATATAAAAACATGTATGCATACACACACACACACACTATATATACATATAAACATATATGCATACACACACACACACACACACACACACACACACACACACATATATGGATCTAGGGCATTTGCTCGAGTGAGCAAACGTCCGAATCCATAATAACTGAGCACACTTTAACGAAAACGCTTTTATCAAAAAAGTGCTTTAGTTAAAGTGAGTTACAAAAACAAAAATAAAACACTACATTTACATTTTAGCAGGGGGCTTCACCCCCCCCCCCCCGTGCCCTCCACACCCCCGTTTTAATATTCTCCCTCTGAGACCGCACTACAATTGGGAAAAGGGAAGTTTCCCTTACCCACACCATAGTACAGCTCGGCAACAGGCATACTTATGCGAAATTGCTTCTTTGGTGAAAAGCACTTTTGCATAAGTATGCCCGGCTTTTTGGGTTTCGGTCATTTGCTCACTCGAGCAAACGTCCTAGATCGTGTGTGTGTGTGTGTGTATGCATGCATGTTATATATATATATATATATATATATATATATATATAAAACATGTATGCATACACACACACACACACATATACATATATATATATATATATATATATATATATATATATATATACGGGTCTACTTCATTTGATTGAAAGATCATTTGACCTAAACCTATTTGATTGAAATTTCATTTGATCAAAAACCAGTATTCAAGGCAAATAACAGGGATTTGTCCCCCTCCCCAATGTCGTGCAACCCTGGAGTTGGTATATATAGTTGGGGGGTGTGGGGGTGCAGCCCACTACCTATTTTCATTTAAAATCTGTACTTTTTGTTTTATTTTCTTCTTATAAAGGAAACTAGTGGGACTAACCCAGTCACTGGTGCAAGATAATGGGCTGAGCTTTAATATTGCTTTACCTAACCTATATCATAATAAAGGTTAGATACAAGAGGAGACGGCATGGGAAATGCATAAGGAAATAATATAGATTAAAAAAGGTTATCAAGACTTAATGGTTTAAAAGGAGATTAACACATGAAGTTATTAACTTGTTTTCATAACTGGGAGAAGGGGACCTCAGGAAGACCATGGTAGCACTGGTTGCACCGTGGTCCCTGGAAGACTGGCTGTATATTTATCATGCCCAAGGAGAGGCAGAGTGTTCTCTACTAGTGATGAACAGGCAGGACAATTTAAGTTAAGAGGAAGGTGGAGGAAATGAGATGGTTAAACAAGGGGGTTCATTTTTGACTCAATAAAATGAGAGAGAGTATTTAGAAAGGTAGTGAATGAGGTAATGATCTTATTTTACCAGAATCTGAAATGAAAATGAGAAATGTAGGGGAGCTGATCAGGAAATACATCACAGCCAGCATCAATCTTGTTGGAGGAGTTTGAAAGAGGCGATTAAAACTGACAAACTTTAAAAGCAAAAACAAACAAAAAAAAAAAAAATGGGGGGTTAGGTGCAAGATAGTTAATGTATGAGAAATGTATAGGGAATAGGTCATGAAAAATAAATGACATTTGAGTTAAACAAAGATGGTTTGGGTTTCTGTGAAAAACTCTTTGTGAAATTACTCAGAGGGACCAAGAAATAGATAAAATTATGGTGATGTCAATTCTATAAAATTAGAGCAGGAAAGATAATAATTGTTATTAAAAAGGGAGAGTAGTATAATGAAAAAACTAAATGAACAAATAAGTGAATTAATACATTTATTTATTTTATTTGACTTTTTTTGTGAATGATTTTATGGTTTTAACATTGGTAGAAGTACTGAAATGTTATGGAAAATCAAGGCAAGAGAAAAGTCTGGACTGTAATAAACAGAACTCGTGCCCATGAAATAAAATGAGTGGCAGCCATAGCTACTCATGGGGTTATTTTGTTTCAGTCAGGCTTTCTATTAGTACTTCCTTACATGTTTCCTTTTTATCTGGTCTCTTATTTGGCATGTAAAGCTTTATCGCTACAAATCTGTATCTCATGAACATCAGTCAATTCAGCAGCACTATAGCCCATGTTGCATGTATTTATGTATGTATGTATTGCATTTGTTACCCAGATAGTCTGACTAAGCATACACATGCATCATTTCAGCAGTGGCCTAGGGAGAAAAGCACCGCAGTAGTTGCAAGTTAGCCAGATAACATGCAGGCATTTAAAACAAGATCTACAATACTCGTGCAATACTCAGTATGTTTCCTAAGATATATAAGAAGTTGTGGTAGTTAGCATTGACAAGAAGGGTTAGGTAGAAGCTGATAAGGGAGTTGCAAGAGGATAGACCAGACAAAATGACATGAATGAGTGTGACTAAAAAAGTTTGACTTTTAATAAGTTATAGACACAGTTAGGATAAGGACTTAGCCACAAGTAGACCAAGAAAGTAGCCATGTATCAGATAGATATTGCATTAGCTAGTCTTTGAATGATGCATCATTTTCAGTTTTCTAAGAGCATGGGGTAAAGAATTACACATTTTTGCAGTGTAGGAGGAGTACACCATGTCTCCAGAGAAGTCAGTAACAGCTTGTTGATAGACCACAGAGGTCTGGTGGGAATATACTGCTTGAACATGTTGATTATGTTTGGACACTTTCCATGGAGGTTTAGGAGTTTGTAGGTGGTCACTAAATGTGAGTTAGGTAGTACTGTAGCTCGAGTCACTGAAGTTTGAGGTATAAACAGTGAGTTTGGTAGCTGTGAATTGAGCAGAATTTGGCTATTTTGTTGTAACACTGGTCTGGTGAGGTGAGTGAGGTGGACGAGTATGACAGCAGCATAAAGAAAGGTAGTGGGGTTGGATAGAAGATGCTACTGCTGTTCTGGTTTTGTCTGTAAATTACAGTTTAGTCTTGTAGGAGGTCGCTAGTTTTTGGTGAGCTTTCTTTATTTGTTGTTTCATGTGGAGGTTGAATTTTACACTGTCCTCAATGATGGCTCCTAATAGTTTGGAGTTGGTTACTAGTTGCATTGCATTGTTATTGGAGGAGGTGGTGATGATAAATTTCTGTTTGTTGGGAGATGCATGCTTTGGGGTGAATAGGATCAGTTTTGATTTTTGGGGGATTTAATAAGCCATGCCTCAATAGAGATGTGTTATTTTCTGGGTGGGATGTTAGGTTTTCTACATTACAGGTGTGCACTGCTTAACGTCCTTCCACACAATATTTGAATGCATTTACATCCATACTGTACTAAGTGGACGTAAATGCGATCAGCCACTGTGCAGACAGATGTTAAGTGAAGCACAGTGCAAAGTATGAAGGATTTGCTTAATGTTCACACTGCTTGAGCTTTTATAGGATAAAACCTATCCCGGACATTAAGTGGCACATACTTGTATTTGCAGAGCAGGTTAGCGTAGAGTCATCTGCCTATTGTATGATGGTTGCATGTTTCTTTCTAGTGTATAGATCACTGATGATGATTCTGAACAGCAGAGGACCTAATATTGACCCTTGAGGGACTGCAAATGTTACAGGGAGAAAGGTGGAGATGTCCTTTTCCCGTTTGACTGCCTGCGTACAGCTTGAGAGGTATCCGGGATAATGATGATGAGACTAGGCCTAATGAAGACAGTTTAAGTAATAGTTTCTGATGGAATATGGTGTCAAATGCCTTGGACAGATCCAAGAATGTTGAAACTGTGTTGTAATTACTTCTACTCTGGTTGACTACAGTGATAAAGTTTAGAAGTGCAGTTGCAGTGGTGTGGTGCAGGTGAAAGATATGGGTTGGGGTGAGAAGGCTGATGTCTGTAATAAAGTTGAGGACTTGTCTATGAATACATTTTTAGAAATACCATTGGATTTTTCTCTTCTGTGCAGAGATAAGATATATGATTTTTTTTTCCAAAGTGTGGGAATATATCCTTCTTTAACTGACCCAGTTATTAACATTAACACTGTGTAGTGTAAGGCTTCTGCTGCTAGTTTAATACATTCATCTGATATTTTATCTGGAGCCAGGGTGGTAGGTTTGAATTTAAGGAGTACCTTCTTGATTTTAGCAGCTGGTACTGGTTGGAAGGAAAAGAGCTTTTGGCTACTTTGTGGTTTTATGCGGGAAACAGCAGTAAGGGTGGGCAGGGTGTTTAATAAGAAAAGTAACTGTATAAAATGAGTGTCAAATTGGTTAACAATACTACTTGTTGGGTTAGTTAAATATGGGATGGGCTGTAGTGATGGACCTTGATTTAGGAGATGATTTGTAGCTGACCAGAAGGCATTATGGTTACTTTGGTTCACAGTTTGTAGTCCACTATGGTCATTTTTTTTTCAGTTCTGATTTTGTTTTTGGTAGCATTTCTTAGTTCTTTGTATACTTAAACACTGTAGATAGTGCTGTGCTCCCTCCATGTTTTTCATGCATTACCCAGGGTTTTCATTAATAGTTTTGTATCTTTAGACAGCTAAAGAGCAGGGCTGATCTTAATTCTTTTAGTTGTAAAGGGAGCGTGACTATTTAGTATATTCATGAATGTAGAGTTAAACAGTGCTACAGCTTCATCCAGGTTTAGTTTACAGTACCTTCCAGTTGGCTGCTTTCAGGTTGGAGATAAATGAGTCAGGGTGGAAGGAGGAGATGTTGTAAGCATGATTATTTTATTGTTTTACAGGAGTGTTGTCCCTTGTAGCATAGATGGGGAGATGATCACTTGCAACATCTCTGAGGGCATCAACTTTGGTAATGTTGTTATCCAGTCAACTGCTACTGCTTTATTTGATGGTTTGTTGTGTTTGGTAATAGCTGAGAGAAGTTGTATGGATTGATGATATAGTTAGGGGTTTCATTATCTATGGTTAAAAATTTTTGAGATCACTGCTTATGATTGTTTCTTGTAAAATGTTTGAGGAGACACAGAAAAGAAGTTATTCTATAGTGTAAATGTTGTTACCAGGGGGTATGTATATTCCTGTCCTACACAGATGTGTGTGTATTTAGTCTGAGTGATGTGATTAGGATCTCTGAATTTTTACATTTTGGGGTAATGATATGGGCGATTGGAGAGGCTGAGTTGGTTTTATAGATGATATGCCTCCATCTTTTTTCCTAGTCCTATCTAGTCTTATAGTCCTGGAGGAACACTTTCCAAATCCTTGTTTTTTGACATGGCCATGTTTTAGTTATGACTAGAATAGCAGGGCAGTATTGAGATATCCCAGCATGGACATCTGTAAATTTACTAAAAATGCCTCTAAAGTTTGTGACATATAAGGGTAAGCCAGATGTATTTTTGAGGGTACATGGGGGCTAGTAGTATAGTTAGTTAGGTATGAGGGGCCTGGGTTAGGATTTATGTTAACACATAGGTGTAGATGGTGAAGTATAAGGGAGTGTGAGTTGAGCCAGATGTATTTGAACTTTAGGCCTAGGCTTAGATGGTTGGTGGAGGTTTCTGGGTAACAATGACATTTTTGAAGAGGTATATGGTTTTTGCTGTAAAGAGAGAGGTACAAATATCAAAGTGGTATATACAGTATTAGGCTGCTGAAAATCAGAGTAGTAGTTATTTTTAAAATTAATTGGAGATTGCTGATAGGAGGTAACATGGCCTAGTGATATGAAAGGTAATAGTACAAGTACCAATTAGGTTAGCATCTTTGTAAGCATTTTTTTAACATGTAACTGAGCAGGAGAAAGAGAATATAAAGAAATAGATTATATAATTTATATAACATAATTATATATCAGGGAGCGTTTGTTGCATTTTTTTATGTAGTGTAGTTACGTTGATAAGGAGTAAAGTGCAGTTTAATGAATTAGTTGAGGGCCATCATTTGTGCAGTAAAAATAATGTTGGTTTGTTGCGATAGATACAGGGCTTTGGGTTTGGAAAGATGTATTTAAGTGAGGTTGAGAAAAGAGTGAAGAAGTAGAAATTTAAGGGAGTAGTAAGGTAGGAGGGAAGGTATGTTTGGGCAATTGGATTGGTTGCTGATGGTGGTGGGAGGAGATGAATAAATAGAAAAGTAGACTACGTAGGTGGGAATTGGGAGCAGGGTGAGGAAGAGCGTCAGTGCAAGTATTAATGAGGGCAAACGGAGTGGGCTGAATCACTGAAGTAGAAGGGCTGTAGAAAATCAGTATAAACAGCACTTGCACTGTATTTTTTAAAGTACAGCCACTTTCTGGTAAGTAAATTAGGGGTACATGCATACATGGGAGAGATGCAAAAATAGAATATTATATTGTATTGCTGCTTGGGAAGTTTACTAATTTAAGTAAAGGATCGTTTCTATATCGATTTGTTTGTCCCAAAACTTATTTAGCCTGTTTTTTATTAATTTCAGTTTGGGATAAAATTTGATTTTCCATTGGTATGTGACAGTGCCAGCTGCAAGCCTGCCAGTGATGTTCTTCATACCACATTGCTGCAGTCCTAACACTTGGGTAGTCCGCTGTCCCAGTCGGCCCGAATACCAAAGTATATGGCTGACGTCGGTCAAGGCGCATTAGTCTGACGTCAGGACGTCAGGGTACAAATGCGCATGACCGACGTCATATCCTCAGTCTTTTTTGCCGCATGGTCCGATGCAGAAGCAGTTTTGCGAGTGCAGGTTGGCGTTCTGAAATTTTCTGAAGTCGGAGTTTCAGACCGAATCAAAGTTGGCTAAGTACGCCGTTGGGGAATATTTTGTTTTTTTCTTGCCTCAGTATTTAACCGGATGTCAGAAAAAGTGAATAACTGTATTTCTTGCGGGAAACAGATACCTCATAGGGATTACCATACCTTGTGTATACCTTGTTTAGGGCCTGAGCACGACGTTGTTGGATGTCGCTCTTGTGCTAGATTTAACAAACGCACTATAAAGAGAAGGTTAGACTGTGCCAGGTTAGTTTTGGGAAGCGTTGTAATTATAAAATGCCGTTGGATGCTCCGGCGCCCGCTTAGGTCAAAAAGCGCAAGGACAAAGCAGCAAAGCCTAGGTTGGAAGAACCGTCAGTCCCGGACGTCGGTTCTTTAGAAGGCTCAGTGGAGCCGGAGGCTCTGCCAGAAGTTTCTTTGGAGTCTCAGGGAGAGACTTTACTGTTACAAGATGTGTCTTCTCAGGAGGTAGGCCAGGCTGAAGGGGCTTCTCAGGTGGCTGTTCTCCCTCTCTTCCTAAGGTGGTTAGGCCCTCCCCTTCTGTTTCCAAGGCTTCTTTGAGAGGCAGGCCAGGTTTAACTTCAGTGGGGGTCTCTCCTAGTTCTTCGGGATCTTTGCCTAAGAAACATATGCTTAAAATGGCAGAAGATTTGATTACTATGATTAGAGGTTCTATGCCCCCTCCTGATAAGAGGCCTAGGGTGGAACCTGAGCTTGAGAGTTTTGAGCAGTGTTCGAGGCTTCTGAGTCTTCGGCTGAAGACTTGCAGGAGTATCCTCCTTATTCTGATTCTGATGTGGATGATTCTACTCCTTCGGCTTCTCCTCCTGAGGATTTCTCTTTTTCAGAGACTCTTCATTCCATGAGGGAGCATTTTAAATGGGAAGGCCAAGATTTCTCTGATTCCAGGAAGAGGCTTAGGGAATTTTGTTCTTACCCCAGCATAGGCCTTTAGCTATACCTCCTGTTCTGGATGTGGTGGAAGATGTTTTTGCAGAGGCTTCCCTGAACCCTGATTCTTTGCCTCCTGCCCCAGTTAAACCAGATAGGTATTATAGGGTGCCTGAAGCTCATAAGTATCTTTTTAAGAGTACTAGGGCAGACCCAGAAACTGTTTCTCAGGGGCCTAAAGGTGTTAAGGCTTCTGTTGTTAAAAATCCTGTTCCTCCTGATAAAGAGGCAAGGGCTTTGGATAGATGGGGAAAGAAGGTGTATACTTCTTCCACTTTAGCCATGAGGGCTTTGAATTGCCAGTTCCACATGTTAAAATATCAAAATTATCTCCTTTCACAATTGAAGTCTAAGGTGGATGCTCTGGCGGAAGGTATTGAGTGTAAAGAGTTGCAGGATTTAGTTCATGTGTCTGAACAGGTGGGTAAGCATTCCTTGCAATGTGGTTTTGATGCTGTGCAGGCCTCTTCGAGGGTGGCTGCCACTGGTTCTGTTCTTCGAGGCACGCCTGGCTAAGGGATCAGAATTTAGCTGAGCATGTTAAGACAAGGATTTTGGATGCTCCGTTACAGTCTGACGTGTTGTTTGGTTCGCCTGTGGAAGCTGTTTTAAAGAAAATGGAGGACAAGGCTAAGTCTATGCAGACTGTTAAAGATTTTTTGCAGGTTCAGCCTCCGAAGTTTAGTAGAAATTGGCCTACTAAGGGATGGACATATCCTGCTTATGATTCCCAGTCTAGGGGTAGGTCTAGACGTGGTAGGGGCAGAGCTCAAGGTTCTTTTAGGCCTAGGACAGGGAGTTCACCTGCTCAGTCTTCTGGTGAGGGCAGGGGTCAGTCCTTTCGTAAACAGACCCAATGACCTACCTTTTCAGCTGCCAGTGCTTTCGTCTGGCAGCACCTTTGGGAGGAAGGCTGGCACTTTTCAAAGAAAATTGGAGTTTAATTACCCAAGACAGATGGGTATTGGATATCATTCACCACGGTTACAGGTTTTATTTCCATACCTTGCCTCCTTTCAAAGGCATGCCAGACATTCCTCCTCTACAAAGAAAAGAGGCTCACAAGCAAATTTCGCTGTTACTCCAAATAGGGGCCATTCAGCGGGTTCCTGTGCCAGAAAGGGGCCTAGGATTTTATTCTCGCCTGTTCCTAGTACCAAAGAAGGGGAACACGTGGAGACCAATTTTGGATTTATCTATCCTCAACACTTATCTGGACATTCCCAAGTTCAAAATGTTGACGTTACAACAGCTTTTACCTCTGCTGGGCAAAGATCACTGGATGGTAACTTTAGATCTCAAGGAGGCTTACCTTCATGTACCTATCAGACTAAGTTGCAGGAAGTATCTGCGATTTCGAGCTGGGAATTCCCATTATCAGTTCTCTGCATTGCCCTTTGGCTTATCTACTGCACCCAGAGTATTCACAAAGGTTCTGGCTCCAGTAATAGCTTACTTCAGGCTAAAAGGAATACAAATCTATCCTTACTTGGACGACTGCCTGATTCTGGCTCAAGAAAAGGAAGACCTTTTACAGCATTTGGAATATGTGATAGCAGTGCTAAGATGCCTGGGGTATTCTGTGAATGAAATAAAGTCCAGTCTAGTACCCTCTCAAGACATGTGCTTTCTGGGTGTGAGACTGAATACAGCAACCCAGATGGCCTTTTTAACCCCGGACAAACAAAAGAATCTTTCCCTTTACTTCCATCAACTATCTCTTCAGTCCGGGCTGACTGCAAGGACAGTCCTTCAAGCCTTAGGGTTCATGGCATCTTGTATTCTGGTGCTTCCCAATGCCAAACTGCATATGAGGAAGCTGCAATGGTATCTCAAAATGTATGGACACAGCACTGCCAGGATTTGGACACTGTCATTCAAATAATACCTTGCATTCAAAAGGAATTTTTGTGGTGGGCTCAGGAATGTCACCTAAACAAGGGACTCTCTGTGACCCGGCCAGAGGCGAGTCAGATTCTAACGACAGATGCCTCAGACATAGCTTGGGGAGCTCATCTGAATGGAAAGTGGATACAAGACAAGTGGCCTGCCAGACTACAGCATCTACATATCAACATGAAGGAGATGTTAGCAGTCCAGTTTGCATTAATGGCTTTCAAGGAGTTACTTCTTCCAGGGCAGGTGTTGATTCTAACAGACAACACAACTGTCATGTGGTACATCAACAAACAAGGGGAACACATTCTTACCCTCTATGCAGGCAAGCAATGATTTTATGGGAGACTGCGCTCAGCTTGCAACTAACTCTTCAGGCAAGGTTTCTGCCGGGAGCACAGAACTCCTTAGCAGATGGGTTAAGCAGACAAATCATGGATCCCCACGAGTGGAAACTGGATCTTCATGTATTTCAGAAATTGACAGTGTCATGGGGAACTCCAGACATAGATCTGTTCGCTTCTCCACTAAACCACCAGCTGCCAAAGTTTTGCACAAAAAGGTTTCATCACACAGCTTGGAAAGTGGATGCTCTTTCTTTCAGTTGGGAAAATCTTCATGTGTATGCCTTTCCACCTCTGCCTCTTCTCCCAAAGGTACTCCTAAAGGTCAGACAAGACAAGCCAAGGATGATTTTAATAGCTCCAGATTGGCCTCGGCAACACTGGTACCCATTACTGAGGAGTCTGGTAAGGAAGCCTCCATGGCCTTTACCTTTGATTCCACACCTATTGTCGCAGAGGGACGGTCATCTACTCAATGTCAAGCTTCACTCTCTTCATCTAACAGCCTGGCATATTCTGTTTTGAAACACAGCAGGTCTCAACTTCCTCAACAAGTTTTGAACGTGATTATGGAAGCCAGAAGACCTAGTACAAGGAAAGTGTATGCAGAAAAATGGAAGAGATTTTTATTTTGGAGTGCAGCAAAGAATTTGGAGGTTTCTGAGCCTAATTTGAGTGTGGCTCTTCAATATCTTACTGAGTTATTGGACAAAGGTTTGTCTTTCTCTTCCATTAAGATTCATGCTGCAGCAATTTCAGCTCACTATGATTGTGACCCACCATTGTTTTCTCATCCTTTGTTCAAGCAATTTCTTAGAGGGGCAAAGAATATAAGACCCCACGTAGAGCTCCTACTCCTGCTTGGGATCTCAATTTTGTGTTGGAGAAACTTACTCTACAACCTTTTGAGCCTGCGGCTACTGCTGAGTTGAAATATTTGTCATGGAAGACTGCTTTTTTGTTGGCCATTACTTCTGCAAGAAGGGTTTCTGAATTGCAGGCCCTTATGGCGGTTGAGCCTTTTTGATTTTCCATAAGGATAGGGTATCATTACGCACTAATCCTTCCTTTATGCCTAAGGTGGTTTCTAGTGTGGCTTTGAACCAAACTATTCATTTGCCTACTTTTTATGCAGATCCCCAAAATAAGGGGAAAAGATTTTGCACACTTTAGATGTACACAGGCAGTTGCATTATTATTTAAGCAGGACTAAGGATTTTAGGCAGTCTCAGCAGTTGTTTGTTTCTTTTGCTTTGAGTTCTCAGGGCAAGCCTGTGTCAAAACAAACTATTTCTAAGTGGATTGGGTTTTGCATTGCATTTTGTTATTCCCATCATGGCAAGGAGATTCCAGCTGGGATTAGGCCTCATTCCACTAGGGCTACTGCCACTTCAACAGCATTTCTAAGGGGTGGCAACTAAGGATATTTTGGAGGCAGCTACTTGGAGTTCAGTGCATACTTTCTCTAAGCATTACCACCTTCCTCTCTACTCTAAATCTAGGGCTGGTTTTGCCACGGCTATTTTGCAGGGCATGTTGACAGCTCCTGCTTCTTTATGATTTGCCAGCCTCCCTTACCTCTGCTTTGGGATTCTACCCAAGTGTTAGGACTGCAGCAATGTGGTATGAAGAACATAGTACAGTTTTGTACCTACCATAAATGTAGATGTTCGAAGATCCACATTGCTGCAGTCCAATTTACCCTCCCTCCTTCCCCTCTGTGTTTAGGGGTGGTTGTGTGGGTTGGGTTATACTCTTGTAAATTTGTATATATTGTATATATATTTGGTGCAGGAGTGTTTGGTGTTTCTTGGTTTTGGGCCTTATCTTTTTAGGGTCTTCTGACATCTGGGGCAAGAAAAGACTGAGGATATGACGTCGGTCATGCGCATTTGTACCCTGACGTCCTGACGTCAGACTAATGCGCCTTGACCGACGTCAGCCATATACTTTGGTATTCGGGCCGACTGGGACAGCGGACTACCCAAGTGTTAGGACTGCAGCAATGTGGCTCTTCGAACATCTACATTTATGGTAGGTACAAAACTGTACTTTTCCTTCAATCAGGTTAAAAAGCTGAGTAGCGCAATAAATGATATATATAGCTCTGTTGTGTTGGAGAATATTAGAATCAGGTTGACTCTTTCTGTGAGTGATGGTCAGTAGCCGTTCACAGTTTGTCAGCTTAGTTGCTTGGCTGGTATATCTGAAAGCCAGGGAAGTTTGCTATAGCAACCATGGGAGAAAAAGAGAGGGTTTAGCCAAAGCAAATGGGATTTCTAATGTATAATTATACTATATAATTCAGGGAATACAACTGAAAAGAGATGAGTAAATATATGAAACTAGGCATTAAGGAGGTGTAAGCATGGCCTGTGAATGCCATTTGAATGATAAAGTAAACACTTCAGAGGACTAACGCAAGTCTGCTATGTTACTCAAGATGTCAGCATAGATACCTTTGGCTCCTTATGTCCAAAATGCAGTTACATGACAAATACTAGTGTTTATCATATAGTTTCAGTCCTACTCAACAGTACAACAGAGTAGTGCGTATAGGCCATGACTCTTAATCTAAGCTTATACTATACTTTTTTCCAAAGTGGTGGTAAAATAGTATATCCACTCATTAACAAGGTAGAATACAGATGATAGTTGCAATATGTTTACTTCATGCATGCACCATCATGCTCACTGCAGTTGGAATTTATAATGGACAGTAAGGGAGCAGTACATAATTAAGCACACCAATTCAATGCTGGGGTGCTGATTGTTGCATTACCCAGTTGGCTAGTACGTATGTACATGTAAGCACTTATGCACGTGCAATACCTTATCATTCTGCAGTGCACCTCATATTGTATACCTTATTTATCTCTCTGCTGTAGCACTGCATATAAATACTACATAAGCTAAGTTATGCAAGACAAACGAGCAAGGCTGATGGATTGCTACTCTCCCTCAATACTTCAATGACTGTTGTTAAGTATGTTTGCTGTCTAGATAAGTATCAGTGACTTCATTCTATCCATACTCTGCAGGGTTCTAGAATTTGGTTCATTTTGCTTTGTGTTTAGGGTTTGAGAGCCAGTCAGGTGAACAGTATCCCTTAAAGAGACATTTTTAGAGGAATGACCCCAAGACATATTTATGCCTTCCAGGCTAAACTTGCTGAATATGTGTATATATACTAAATCTGCAGGGAAATTGCTAGAGGTGGAAAGACTGTTCTTTACCATTGATTTTGACAAAAGTCAATGACATAAATTATATGTTAGTGTAAGTAGCAAATGAGTTGGTGCATGGATAAGGAATTTAAATTAGACGAATGTGAGTGACAAATGCTCATAAGCTCTCTCTCTCTCAAAGCTTTGATTCTACCCCTCCCAACATAAACTTTATATTTTATGACATTGAGCATGCAATGATATACACTCACTGTTTTTCTTCAAAGGATGGAAAGGTGAAAACATGCCTTGAAGGTGCGATCCTCCATTTATCCACTGCAGCACTTTTTTTGAGGAATTCTGTTGTTTGTGCTATGGGGTATTATGTGTGTCATCCAGAGGCATAAAAAACTGTTACTACAAGCTATAAAAAAGGAAAACAAATTCCAGGGTGCTATTCTCTGTAGATGAGTTACAGGATGAAGAAAGGACAATATTGTGAGTCCCTTATGTATAGCAGGTAAAACATACCTAGAAAAGTTTCATTAGTGAAAAAGGCTTCTTTCCAAAATGCATTTATGAGGATGTAAAACTTAGCAACTTTTTCTTTTCTTTTTATCTTTCATCTCTTTGAAAAGTAAACAATACCCTCTAGGCACAGTGTTATCTTTCAAGAAAAAGAACAGCATTGTTCCAAATGAGAGATGAGTTTAAAAATCTTTGAAAAAATTATGGAAACAAATACAATTCACATTATTTTGTAAATATCCACTCACAAGTTCTACTCATGGAACAGCATAAATTGTCTTTAAGTAGTCAGTAATGTTGTACAACTATGTTTTATAGATTAATACAGTTAAATAGTTGATATATTGTTGAAAATATGTTTGGGATAAGGTAAGACAAGCCTTTGGATGTATAGGAGTGAGCATTATATGCCATAAATAGATAATTTGCCGTGTGCCATTTTGTTAAAGCAAACGGTCCCCAGCTGTAAAGAAGATAGCAGTCAGTGGCAGGATGACTAAGTGAAGTAGTCCAAGGGATGTCATCTAAAAGTTAAATATTGTTACTTTGTAGAAGGAGCCAGGACACTTGAAATGAGAGTTCAAGTAAGTAATGTAGAGATGTATGAAAGATCTCAGCTGAAAGTTAAATATTGTTACTTTGTAGCAGGAACTACAACACCTATAGAAATGAGAGTTCAAGTAAATAAGGTAAAAGTGTATGAAAGATCTCCGTTAAAAATCTAATATTGGTACTTTGTAGAAGGAGCCAAGACACCCATAGAAAAGAGAGTTCAAGTAAATAATGTAGAAATGTATGAAAGATCTCAGATGAAAGTTAAATATTGTTACTTTGTAGCAGGAACTACAACACCTATAGAAATGAGAGTTCAAGTAAATAAGGTAAAAGTGAATGAAAGATCTCCGTTAAAAATCTAATATTGGTACTTTGTAGAAGGAGCCAAGACACCCATAGAAAAGAGAGTTCAAATAAATAATGTAGAAATGTATGAAAGATATCAGCTAAAAGTTAAATATTGTTACTTTGTATGAAGAGCTAGGGCACCTATAGAAATGAGACTTCAAGTAAAATGAGCTAGGGCACCTATAGAAATGAGACTTCAAGTAAAATAACCTAAAACAATGAGTAAAAAGTTGTCACAGAAAAAACTTGTTTAAACACAAAAAGAAAAATCTTGCAAAGCTAGACTTTCTACTGTGTGATACCTTAAACCTGTTGTATCAGAGGCAATATGGGATATATGCAAATTACTCTTTAAGGAAATAAGGTAAAAGTGTATGAAAGATCTCAGCTAAAAGTGCTGTATTTGTTACTTGTTTGGAATAACCTGGAGACATATAGAAATGAGAGTTCATGTGAAACAAGTCACTTGCAAATAAGGTTAAATAATATACCAGATGTCATCTAAAAGTTAAATATTGTTAGTTTGCTGAAATAACTTGGGACCATATTAAATCATAGGATCAGTAAGTTTAAGTCTTTATATTTTCTATTTAATCTCTGTTTAAATTATTTATTATTAAGAAAATAAACAAACAATAAAGCTTGGAATTATGGTATGTTTAAATAACCTGCAGAGTAAAAAGTATGGAAGTAAATGGTTTCAGAATCAAACCAGGCCCCTGGTTCCAAACGACCCCTTACACTGAGAGCAAGTGTTTTGGAATCTGGCCCCTGTAGTATGGTTGCTTATACACAGACCTCACAATGAAGTAAGTCAATTATACTGAGAGCAGGTCTTTCAGAATCAGGGCAGATTTGCTTTGAGAGCTACTCTTGGCCCCAAGTCTGCAGGATTTAGTTTGACTTGATTCTTTGACTAAGCTCATTGTGGTATAGAAATGGTATGGCAGTAAACAAAAATACAAAGGGTGTTCAGGTAGACATGGTGTGTTCAGGGAGAGATGGTAAAGACCTATTATTGTCTCTTTTGGACTTGGGACCAATAAAATGACATTATTGCACCAGAAAGATGCTGAAACACAAGACCATTGCTACAAAGGTAAATTACAAGAGATGTTAGAGAGAATGGTAAAACAAATATCAAATGGAAAACAAAACCTAGAAAGTGGCAGAAAAGAATATCAAAAATTCTTACAAAACTGGTATGTACACTGCATCAAAAGAGAATCATATTTTTATTTATTTATTTTTTTTTGCTTTTCATTGTCCCTGAAAAATGTTCAACATTAAACTACAAGAAACAGTTTATTATAAATGGTCAGTCCTTCTTTAAAAAAAAACATATGTGTAGAGAGAGATAAATAGCTTATTAGCTGCTAACTGAATACAGTCCAAACTGAAATGCTAATTGTAGAGCTCAGCAGGAAAATGACTGAGTACTTTCCTTTCATTGTCTTGCTGAAGAAGTGCTTTATTATGTGAGTAAACAGTTCGGTCACAATGTCTTCATTCATTATTATAGCATGGAGGGGGAATGCTGAGCCTCTAACCATAATGACACTGACTTGGGCGGAAGCTGTGATTTTACAGCATGTGGGAATCATAAGTGGTTTATTAGTCAGTCTGAGGTAAGGAATATCTATTCCACAGGCTCTTTAATGGACTGCCTTTCCCTTCTTTCTTAAGGTCCATCAGCTGTGAAGCATTTACTCAATAATAGCGGAGGTCTAATACCACCATTTTTTATAGTGATTAAATTAGTACGGCAAAAGTTCAGTTGAAGGCATCAGGCACAAGCAGAGTGTGCAAAAAAAAAAACGATTCAGAACTGTTGCATAAATGACTTCAGTTATTGTGCTTCTTTATTGAAGTGGCATTTTTTTTTTTTTTTGCTTTATTTTCTTATCCCTTTTAGCTAGTTAATATGCTGAGCAGCCCATTCATTATATGTGCATTATGACCAACAATATACGACTTGTAAATAAACTATTATTTGGCATATCTTATAAAAACATTGATCCTGAAAATGGATTTGGGATATTCCTAAGCAGAATGCACAACAGCCTTTACTGAAGAGCTAATTTTTGTCAACTATTACATTTTACATAGATCTAGATGTCTGTAGAAAGTCGCATGATTTTCCAGAAGAAACTATTAATGTGAGATGTTCTTTAGTTGCATTGTAGAATTTTTATTATACAATGACTGGCCATTAGCATTCAAAAATGAGCATGCTGATTGCCCAGCCCAACCAGTGTGCCCATTGTAAATCCGAAAATATACCAACAGGAAAAGGTCCGGTTGCCCAGACTTTTTCCGTTAGTATATGTCGTATTTTTTTTTTTTTTAGTACCAAACACAACTAAAGACATTTTACGTTCGGGAGATGGCACAGACAGAAATAAAAGGATGATCAGGTACATTCTACAAAACTTAAAAAACTTACCAGATTATCCTTTTATTTTTGTTTGTCCTGACTCTCTCTAACATAAAAAAATCTCCCGGGTTCTTCTTCTTTTTTTTTCTCCATCGCTACCTCTTCACAGCCCTGATCTATTGCATAAACATCGGAGCACAAGTCCCATACGCATGTGCAGTACATCAAAAAAAGCCCCAGGATACCACATAAACACGGAAGGGTAGCATGGAGGCATTATACAAAGACATTATTTAAGAAAAGTACGTTTTTTTCTTAAATAATGTCATTGTATAATAGCAATAACCGACTCCGTGGTTGTGATATATTGAACTTTACCTACAGTTGGCTTTATTTAATCACTTGGGCTTCGCTCTCGTGATTAAATCACGCCAATTGTGGGTAAATCTTCAATATACCACACCAACGTCGGTTATTGATATAATAGTTTGTATGGAAAATCCAAAATTCCTAATGTTGTAGATCATCTGATAGCTGTAGCAGATAACAGTGCTGCTTACATGTGGCACTTTTTTTCTCTGCACTAGTTTTATAGAGGAGTGTAGGAACCGAACCTAGACTAGCAGCAGTGTGATGCATAGAAATACATGGTGAGAATAATAGGTTGTGTTTCTGTCAACACCAAATGATTTTATATCACCCCATAGTGAGAATAATTGTCTGTGTTCTGCTCAACACCCAAAGACTCTGTATTACCCCCTATCTGGAAATTAATGCTGTAAACTGCCCGCTTATGCTGTCCATTAATAATGCACTGCCTGACACGCGGTAGCATGCCGAATAAACTGCCGTTAGCTCTGTATTCAGTCTTTTATTACACGTGTACTCTGAAATGGTTTCTTTATACATTCGTAATTGAATAGTTTTGACCAGGAATCACAACTTGAATTTTAGCTCGATCCTCAAAAGGCAGAAGGACCTTTGTTACTTTTAGAGTGATGGAAGAACACATAATCCAGAAATGTATACAAAAGTTAGTCGTGTTGCTTGCATTATTTTGCTGCAAGACGTATTAGGAATTTCAGATTTTATAACATTTAATGTCTGTCATTGTCTTGCAGATGTAGGTTGCTACCAGAAACAGAAGGATTTAACATATTAATCGGTCTGCCTCTGATATCTAGCATCACTTGAAGTTTGCAGATCAGTTCTGGGTTTTCACGAAGCACATCACAGCATGGACATAATCTTTACTGTGTACTACAGTTGCAGAAAGGCAATCAGCAGATGAGGGTTCATCTTTTCAAAGAGAAAAAAATATACAAGCTCATGGGCAACCCAAGGCTCTTTTGGTGAGAGGTCAAGAACTTTACAGAGAGCAGAGGTGAGATGAAATCACCTTTCCCTCATCTGATGGCCTTGTATCAAGTAGATGTTTCTGAGCATGGACATCTACCTGTTTTGTTCTTGACAATGAAATGAGTACAATCTGTGTCTCATGGATACTGTCATTTCCATTTAAATGTTCACAAGAAGTTAGAAAGGGAATGGCTTACTCTCGTCTGTCCCACAGTAGTCCAGGCGTTAATGTGGTTAACAGATTGCATAACATTCTGTCTTACTGTAACCCTATCTTTCACAAATTACTTATTCTGTGCAGCTTGCAACCTGGACACTAACTACTGCTCCCAAAGTCACATCTACCTGTTTACTCTTCTACTGTAGGGTCTATACATTTGTTTATAATGCCTCAACAAGGTAAAATAGTGACAAAGGAATTTCAACAAGTTTTGGAAAAACATTTTCTGTACAGATTTTCATTGTGACTGCATTCTGGCAGAAAACCACTGCATTTCTAATCAACATGGGGAATGAATGGGTTTACTATTGTCTATTCGAACGGAAAAAAAACATTTTCTGTTCAAATAAACGAATGGTAATATCAAAAGTAAAAAAAAGAACTTTCGCAATGTCAAACCAAATGCTCAACTGATTTGACTCAACATTATTGTCGAAACCACCATGTGATAGCCATATAGGAGCTGATGTAAATCAAACTCTTATACAGCTATCACGTTTTTGCAGGGGGGCAAGCTGCAACCCCCACACCCCTGTACTTATATATTCTAACTCAGAGATTGCACTACAGTGGGGATGTGGATGAATTTCCACTCCCCACTGTACCGCGACCTTTGTGCAGATAGTCGATTTCCACTTGTGCAAATGCAGTTATGCAGTCACATAAGTGGAGTTAACTATCTGGTGCAAAAGTGCTTGTGCATTCAGCATTCTGTTTTTTGGCACATTGCAGCCGATAGAATATCATTCACACAAACAACAATAAACTGAATGAATGTATCCACCTTTCACCTGCCTTGATATGCTGTGCTGCATCGTGATCCATTAAAGGACCAGCATGTTGAAAAACTGAAAATGAGCATGTGCTGTAGACTTTTCTAGATCTATGCTATACTAAAGTTTCTATGACACTGCAAGTAGTCACCACTATTTTTTTTACCCCAAATTGCTTTGATAGCAACAGAAATACGGGTGTGATTTTTTTTTTTTTTTAAATCTGGATTTCTTTTTTTTTTTCTCATATTGCAGAATCCTTAAGAGGTGAGGTTGTCTTGTAGTAGTAGTTTAGATGGTATGGCTGTTAAAAAAAAAAAACACTGAAAATGTTTTCAACAATAAAAATGTTTAAAGAAGCAGGAGGTAGTGATTCTGTTCTTGTTTATGTTGCCCAAATGCATGATTCTAAACGTACAAAATGCACACATCTAGTATTGACAACTTCTTCAGAAAGGCGTTTTCTGTCACTGCCTTTGACAAAGTTTGGTCTCATGTACTGTGTTGTTTCATTTAAACGGATCTGGTGTTAAATGCTAGCACTCAAAACATTGTCTGTGGTGTAACAGTTCAATACTTGATTCATAAATTCAGTTTTGAGCAAAACAGGCAGAGATAATTATTCAACTTCTGCTATGACGTGGTGATGGGAGTACCTGAACGAATGCCTGATATATGTGTTTCACTCCTTGACTTTGATACAAGGAAACCTTAAAGGTGAAGGATGTAAAGGTCAGTAAGTACTGCACTGAAGAATATTCAATTTGCAACAATCTACACAAGAAAATCTACCTTCCTGATAATTGTGATGTCCTGTGGGATTAATATTATCTGAAATATATATCAAGAACCTGTAAGGGTAATTGTATAGGTAAGCTTGCAAATTTCAGTGATTTTTGCAAATAAAATAGTTCCACGTGTGTTTGCAAAAATATTCTATAATTTTCTACTGGCCCTGATGAATTATGTTTACTACATATTTCATAGCATGCTTTGAGAAGAAATGCTTGTAAGATTCTTAAAAATACAGAGTCATGCCTTGTTTCTTAACTCCTCAGCTTTTTACAAATATAAAAGTTTGTGAACAGAAATATAATACAGAAATAGTTTGTTTTTGTAGTGGTATGAGATATATTTTAGGAAAATAAGTCCTAAAGGCGTGTTCTAGTCAGCTGCTCTTGCAGCATTTTCCTTAATACGCCCGTTTTAAAAGCATCATCTCTTATGATTATTGGTGCATGATTAGATAATTTCATTATGCATGCACTTACAAAGTTGTGAATATATTTTACTCTCTATTATTTGAATTGCCACATTCAGTTAATTTTCTTTTAAAATGCATACCATATAAGGTGCTCATATAGTAGCAAGTATCACTCAAAAGATAATAGGAATTCTACGCTATTTTATAGTTTGTGTTCTTTGTAATAATGTCTTGGACATGAAAAAAGCTCTAAATTAAGAGACATTCTACATTTAGTATTATAAAAATATTTGAGAATGAAGATGCGTTCTGTTGTTATCTGTTCAACATCATACCATGAATAGCTGTAATGATGATTTAGATTTTATATTTAAATAGTATATAAACAGTGAATATCATCTTGGTTTTTCAGTTAAGGTCAAGTTTAGTGTCTGGTCTTATCAGTTTAATATACAAAGTGGTGCCCCCCTTGCCCATATTCATCTGGTACCTACTCTGTTCCTTTAAATTGCTAATGACATAACTGAAATGGAGAATCTAACTTTAGAGATGTTGTTCCTTCTGTGTACAATGTAGTACAGTGTTTAAAGTAAGCTTTGCAGTTAGTTTCCCTTTACAAAATGTGTCACCGGTTTGCAACTGTTGGCTAAAAACAGTGAGCTGGCACTTCTTTACAAAGTCATTTGAAAATGTCATTAACTAGTAAGCATACAGACACAATTGAATTGATTTTTATTTCACAATAATCATTCTTTCTAAACACAGATATTATGTTATCATGTAATGCCAGCTAGGTTTCAAAAGTTACAGTGTCGATATTTATTCCAGAAATTATGAGAAAATTAATTTTGTACCTTACTGCCGAAAACAGCAAATGCTGACAATAATCCAAAGGAAAAATACTGAAGAGAATTGAATGTTGCTTTTGCTTGGACAGAGAATGGTTGTAAATCTGAAAAAAGTAGAAAAAAGCAGCAAAGCAAAAAGAATATTACTAGTGGCAACTCGAGAATGAAAGTAAGCAAAATATGAGGGGAAGTTAGACAGTTAACACAGCTGGCAATAGTGAAAAGTTAAAATGGCAGTAAAACCAAAGTGCAGTCCTTGCTTTGGAGGGACAAGCATTTAATATAAAATGTAGTATGAAATTGAGAATAAGTAATATCTCATTTAAGAGAAAGCTAACATACTGAAATGTCTTCGGTATCATTTTAACATGTCGTCTTGACTGAACTTTTCCTTCTAGTTAATTCCTTCAAGTCCATTTATTTATACAGATAACCAAGGGGTCCCTACAGTCATTCAAGTCTTAGCTGGTCAAAATCCAGTAACCTGCAACCAGGGACTTTTTACATCTGTTGCTCCATCTGACAAGCAGCTTGTGCTCAAACTCAGAAATTTGTTCAGTGACACAGCTGCAACACCATCTGCATATGTGCTAGGAGACAGATACAAGAAGTGCTCAATGTGGACCAGGTAAATGGGTAAAGGGAGCTGGGAGGGTACTTTTATTTATTTATTGATATCTGACTACCTGGAATGTCCAACTGGGAAGAAGCCCATTTTCAGGAGAGGCCTGGGGAGAAAAGCTCCAAATTATTACAAAACATTTTAAGAATAATAATTTTACAATAGTGGCAAAAATATCTGCAGTTTGGATAATTAGTGATATAAAAACATTGGTTAAGAATTGATACAAGTTATATTATGATCATTTAATATTTATAGCCATTTTAGACTGTCTGTAGACAAATTAAATGTAAGTTACTCTAACTCAAACAGGAATAGAAGTGAAAAAAAAAAAACATGCTTATGGTATATTTAAAGAGAATGTCAGGGAAGAGAATTTGACAGAAGTAAGGATGTAAGTGAATAAGAGAGAATAAAGAGAGATGAGGAATAAAAAAGGTACTTTGAGGCAGTTCTAGCCAATTTAGGCTTTTAGTTGTATACAGTGGTGGATTCTAAAAGGGGTATTTGTCAGTGTAGTAACTTTATTATAGCATTGTTCAGGTTTCAATTTTTGTGAAGCCTAGAGGTTAGTAAGGATGGAAGCGCCATAAAGAAGTGCAGTGAGGAGATATGTAGTGGCAAGTGTAGTTTTAGCTGTTTAGGTGAGAGAGTTTTTGGCTCTGTAAAGCATCCCTAGTTTTTGATGAGTCTTGTTCATGTAATTTTATATTTGCAGGTCAAATATAAGCTAATCATGCACTATCCTCCTTAATAATTTGCTGTTAGAAATGACTTCAATAGTTGTGTTATCAAGAGAGAGAAATTTAAATATTGTTTTTTCGTGACAGAGTTATTTAAGGAAAAAAGTAGTAGTTTGGTCTTTTTGGGGGTTAAATATGAGTTGTGAGTTACAAACCCATGTTTCAGTGATGTTAAAGCTTCCTGTGTAATTTTTTGGAGGTGTACCATGTTTTCAGATGTGCAAATGAGAGTGGGGTCATCTGTGTAAAGCATTATGGTGGCGGTTGTGTGGATGTATAGAGGGTGTTGGTGAAAATGTTAGAGGGGAGGACCAAGGATAGAGCTTTGTGGTACACTGGTGGTGAGGGGAGGACCAAGGATAGAGCTTTATGGTACACTGGTGGTGACTGGGAGGTAAGGAGAGAGCATGGAGAGCCATTTTATTGACTGATGCCTATTGGACTGGTAGTTTTTGAACCACAGAAGGGCAGCCCGAGATAAACCTAGCAAGGACATTTGAAGTTGAAATTTGCTGTGAAAAACTCTGTTGAAGGCTTTAGACAAGTCTAGAAATAATAAGAGACTAATTTGCAGCTATCTCTAGCTTTAGTGACAGTATCTATATAGGTTAGGAGTGCAGTGCTAGTACTTTGGGAAGGACGGAAGCCATGTTTGTAGGGGATAGGAGTCTTTCCTGCAGGCGGTAGTAATCGTTTTTGAATACATTTTCAAGTATTTTGGTGAAGGGAGATCAGATTGCTATAGGTCTAAAGGTATGTCTGTTGAATTTACTTCTTTGTGCAGAGGGATGATGTCGAGAGGGAATATGGGATTCCTGGACCGACCTATTTATAAGGATTGAGATTTCTGGACCGACCTATTTATAAGGATTGAGATTCCTGGACTGACCTATTTATAAGGATTGAGGCAGGATAGACAATGCTACTGGCTGCTGTTTTTAGGTACTCACTTGGAAGTGTATGGGTACTTTTATATAGGATATGTGCGCAGGTTTGAAGGTGAAAGTGGATGTGATTATATGGGTTGGGATTACCTGTTGAGGAATCCTTGGTTAGAGATGCTATACTATCTATAAAATAAGAGTTGAACTGTATTGCAGTTTTGAGTGGTGAGTTTTCGAGGTTAAGGTTTATGTAGTAGGATCGGGAGTGAAGCATGGACTTTAGGTTTATAATGGGGGGTTAGGTTTAAGGAGCAATGAGGGATTTAGGGTTAGGAAGGAGGATGAGGTGTTTAGGATGTGATTGTGGATGGAAGGGAGAAAGACATTTTAAGTTTAGGCGGGAGGAGAAGAGAAAATGGGGATTTTAGGTTTAGAGAATGATAGGGACTTTAAGATTAGGGAGGGTAATAGAGATTTTAGGTTTATGGCAGGGTAATAGAGATTTTAGGTTTATGGCACAATAGTCAACAGGAGAAGGAAAGGGATTTTAGGTTTAGAGAGTGATCAGGACTTGAGTTAGGTAGGGGAAGGGGATTTTAGGTTTAGGGAGAGATGGAAGTCTTTAGGGTCAGCCAAAGAGTAGGAGTTTTTAAGGTTAGAATCTGGGTTCTGATAGGGAGAGTTACCATTAGGGAAGATGGATTAGTGGGCGTTAGAGCACTTGTCAAAATGAGTGAGTGGCAGCGAGGAGATGTGTCCTGACTAAATGCTTATCAAACAAATGTAGTAGACCTGGTAAACAAGGTTTGTAGAGAACCATAAAATACTGTAACTAGATTGAGGTTACGATATTTTATGGCTAAAAATGATGTTATAGTTGATTTTTTTTTTTGGTTTGTTTCATTTACGGTCATTACTTCTACTATAAATTATTTTGTTATATCCTTTTCAGTCCTTAAGTCCATTTGATTGATAAATATAGTTATTAAATCTTGCATCATAAACATTTCTGTATTCGTTTCCTATATTTATTGCATTTATTTTGCATTGAAGTAAGTCAAGCTGACCAAGTGCAATGCTTTGCTATGGTTTTGGAAAATAGTATTTTTCTGTATTGTACTGTTATTGGATGCTTTCATGTAAATCAAGATAGAGTCAATATAATACCATGTTGATGGTTGTGTTCTGCTTTACAATTTTTAACTAACATATACTAATGCTTGGCCAGAGTTTATTGCCTAGTCTATATTAAAAGTTGCCATCTTTTTAAGACAGTAGAATGAAAAGCTGAAGGACAGAGTTTGGCCATTATCTGCACTTTCATGTTTACTGCATGATATCTTATTTAATGGCTATTCACTCCCAGTTTCTACCAGAATATGGGTCTCCTGGTTAAAAAAAAAAAGTATAATTAATGAAAAACTAAGCAGTATTAAAATCACCTGCTTTTATAATTCCACACAAGAACAGGTCAGCTCTACTTTCACAATCCACTTACAGTAATTACATGTCAACACTCAGTAGTTGTTGTTGTGAATTAATATTGATGAGCATCTTTATAGTCATAAGCACCAGACTGTGTGTATCTCACATCTGCTTATCTTTAGATTTGAATATTTTTGTGCATTACACATAAATGCTTTAGTTCTACTGTGAAATACTGACTTCCTGAAAGCTGATGTGCAAAAGGGATAAAAAAAATGCCTAAAAATCAAAATGGTGATAATGTTTCTTTTTTTTAATTAATTATTTTTTTTTTTTGCAGAGGGCATTTTTTCTGCATATCCTGAACTCAGATTTATATATGCACATACCCACCATGTTTACACCAATTTGAAGAAGGGTGAAATCTCCCAAATCATGTGAATCATTGACAGGGCACACTTAGAAATGCACTGACAATGATTTCCAATGGAAAACAGCTTTTGGCATTATGATTTTTTTTTCTGCATGCTACTGATGCGAAGCAATTTCCCTTAAGTATGTGCAGGGCAGCTCAATTCTTCAGCCAGTTCCAGTATGATATAAAAAATTAATCTTGAACACCTCAATTCAACATTGGTGAAGTAATTAAGAAACTAAGGGGGAAAACAGTGAAAGGATACTTTACCACAGTGAGCACACATCCATATAGATCTTTTAGTGCCATTATTATATATAGTGATCTTCTTATTCTTCTTCTTCTTCTTCTTTCGGCTTTTCCCAGTTAGGGGTCACCACAGTGGATCACATGTCTGCTCATGATTGGCAGTGCAGTTTTACAGTGTCGAGTTGCCAGCCCGGCGCCCAACCTTCCACAGAAGGCACACACATGCACTCATACCTAGGGCCAATTTAGAGTGTCCAATCCACATACAGCATGTCTTTGGGATGTGGGAGGAAACCAGAGCACCCAGAGGAAACCCATGTGACCACAAGGAGGACATGCAGACTCTGCACAGAAGGCACCCCAGCCAAGGATCGAACCAGAGAACCTCTTGCTGTGAGGTGACAATGCTAACCACTGCACCACCGTGGCTGCCCTTTATTCTATGTTATAAATAGTGATATTAGTCTATAAAACAGAAGATTATTATGATAAATTTCTTGGGAGTTTCTAGTTGCCAAGCATGGTGTATTGGTTACCAGCATTATACACAGCAATGCTTCATGTTAGCTGTTATATCTGCTAATGTGAGAAGTCATGCATGGAGAACAACTCCAAATAAGGCTATGTTCTATTCATTCTCACAAGCAAGGCTGGATTGTTAAGGTACTATTCTATGAGTGTATTTGTACAGACATAGGTTAGAAGTCACCAACAAAACTTTTAACATATGGAACAGTGCTCTCAGGCTGCCCTTGAAAACATTTCACTTCCGTTTCATGCATTTTATCAGTAACTGACTACAGATAAAAATTGAAAATAGTTTATCATGTAATTATATTTTTTCAGATTTCATTATCAGTGAAATGAGTAGGAGATAATGTATTCATGAGAAAGGAAAGAATTATTTTAAATTAGAAACTAATCTGAATGAAATGTATTTAATTATGTATGTATGCATGATTGTATGCATTTACATATGTTTAAATGTGTGTATGAATACATGTATGTATGCATTTATTTATTTTATTTTATTAACCAGATAGCTGAACTTTAATGAAGAGCTTTTATAGCCATGGCCCACAGAAATTAGGAAATAAAATGGGCATCTGAATAGACATTGTCAAAAGAATACTACAAACCGCAGAATGCAAGCTTCAGTAAGAGACATTAGAATGTGAACGTTGTTGCAAGTCAGAAGAGGCAGACCAACATAAACATCAACAAAGCGCAGTAACCATATAAAATCATAATCATCATCATCCCTCGTTTTCCCATTTTCTACATGGGGTCGGGGTATCGTGTTAACTGCCACCCTCTCTCCATTCAATGCCACACTCCTGCCTTCTTCGACACTCATGCCTGACTATTGCAGGTCTTCTTTCACACAATTCATCCACCTCTTTATATGGTATGCATACACAATATCATAACTTTAGCCATTTGGAAGTGACCTCATGGGGATGTTTTATGCACATTTTTATACAGAAGGACATCTAGCAACTGGAATTCCAGTGTCTTTTTAGCAATGCATGTAGGATGTGGCCATGTGCATATTCATATTAGGTACAAGCTAATGAAAATAGATAATATATCATTTAGATGATGATTTTTTTCAGTATGATCTAAACAAAGTACACTTGCTGTACTTGTGGTTACAATCGTCATATGTACCTGCATCAGCAGAATAAGATGAATAAATGCAAGAGTTTACTTCCCTGCAACAACTAAGCAAATAGAGAAAGCAATACAAGCTGAAATGCAGATGGAATTATACTTCAGTATATATACTGAATCATACTGTAATTTCTGCAGATCTTGTACAGATTATACAAACTATTTTAACCGCACATAGGATAAGTCTGAAATATTTTCAGTAAAGTAATATTTGCAGCATAACCTTTCCTTAACAATTTAGCTTTTCAGTAATTAAGTTGTCATTTTGACAATTTGTAAACACCTACATAGTAACAGTAGTGTTATGCATTGCAGTGTATGAGCACTTGTTGTGTCTGTGTGAACATTAACACTATTCACTTTTACTATGTCATGTTATTTATTTACTTAGCTGTATATGGCAGTTGCAGAAATGTGGATTAATTTATTTTTGTAGGAATGTATTGGTATGTCAAAACACAAGTTTCGAAATATATTGTGCTTAAAATATTCTTACAAATGAATATAGGCAAGAGACCTGGAACATAAGTGTGAATTAATGGCCTCAGCTTTGCAACATATTACATTTATTGAACTATGACTGCACATTTTATGGAATTTCATGAGTTTGTAATAAACAAAAGATTGTTTAAAACCCATGTACAACAAGATAATATATGTTTTATTTCTTCCAAAATGATAGTATCAGCTAGATACATTATATGGCATATTATTTACAAGGAATTAATGCAGAGCTGTCACAATTGGGACTTATTACATTCTGTCATGCCCCTTAACATAAATGTATTTGCACTGGGTAGCAAAAATGTCACCCGAGTGGCTTACAGAGCTGTTTTACATTAAAATGTTCTACTTTTTAATAAACTTACAGAAATTAGTAAAGATGATTCACCTTGTAACATGCTCAGCCTGTAGTCAGTACTGGATTATTGATGTTTTTCAATGAAATATCTTTCTTTAGCTAATACACTAAGCTGTCCTGCTGTAGAAGCACCACAGGACATTTCCTAAAGTCCATTCATATATAGGTCATCTATTTAAAAATGTGCAGTGGTAAACATAAACTGCAATGCTAGCACAGAGCAGGAGGGCTTCTGTGTCCTGAGATACACAAAGCAAAAATGAAACTATAAAAGGCAAGGGAAATATATTTCTTTGAAAATACATCTTTATTGAGACACAATGCACTCAAAAATAGAGCTAGTAGTAAAAGAAAAGAAAATGGCTGGTAACAATATGTCACAGTTAGCCATTATTAAAAGGTAGAGTTTTTTCTTCTTTCATTTTAGAAGTGACTTATTTCATGCTAACTCTCAATTTACTCCTCAGAATTTATTTCATAACTAATTCAGTGAGAAAATGTTGTCCATGCAGAGAATGTTGAACAAATTCAGTCTGTAAAGAATAAATGCCAAGCTGTGTTTTACTAAAGGAAACTCCACCTTGCTTCAACACAAAAGAAAAAACTGCTTTGAATCCATTTTATTACTAACTGACAAGTTTTTAGTTGAAAACAAATGTTAAATTGTCCATCCTAAAAGTATAACAGAACTTGTATCTAAAAGTAAATAACACTGTACAAATTCCCTTCCTGTTTAGTAATATATTTAGCAAGGCATTCATCTTTCTCTGGAACTTGGCTGCATCTGTATGTATCTTCATTTAACAAGGTATGTACCTCTTTTACCGCACATTGATATATATTGACAAGTTATATGAAGTACTACAAATAAAAACAGGTGGTAACCTCTCGGTAAGCATCAGTTATTGCAAAGCACATTCTGTTATCCTAACTGGCTGGAATGGGCTAATCCTGTACTTGAAAATGTCCCCATTTTATTTTAAATCCCTACGTAGCCTTCGGTGGGCTTCACTTTTGACACTTTCTGTTGTTTCATTGCTGTTCTGTTTATACCTGAATACCTTCCAATTAGTTAAATGGATCTGTAACGAAAGGTCATGTAGAGGAATATGCAGCTCCAGTAAAATGCATTGCAGTGGTCCTGCATGCATGAAGCATGTTCTGGTTATATATGTTTGTGGCAGCAAAATGGTACATGAACTATGACCACTCATTGTAGCTTTGAATCGGTTGTACTTAATTGTGTGGTTTGGTGGGGGCTTATACTGCAAATTCCTAAAATTACTTTAAGTAGCCTGTATGCTGCAGGGCATAATGAATGAAAATTTTTATCAATGCTGTAGTATATTAGTAACATACCCAGTAAGTCCCCGTTGTCTTATTTATTTCTTTAATTTGCTTTGCCCGTAGACCCTTTTCAATCACAACTTATGTGACTGACAAAAAGATGCATCGGGCAGATTTCATGTTGACCAAGTAAAGCACTAGAAAAATGAAACATTCAGAATGGCATAAAATGACACATTGGTGCAAAGGAAACATCATCACAATGAAGCATTAGTGGAAAGAAACTCTGAAAATGATTCAGAGAAAAGAAAGACAGTAAAGACCAAACCATTAGCAAAGGTCAAATTGCTGAATGTTTTTAGAAGCAAGGCACATAGAACTGAGGTATATGAATTAAAGACCATGAAAATCTGTAAAAGATGTATTTATTTACTGACATTTAATTACAGGAATGTTTGACTATGTAGGTGCACTTTTTCAGCAGAGGCTCAGCCAAGGGAGAAAAGCAAAGCTCCAAAGTATTAGAAAAATATTTTATAATAATTTATTTATTTATTTATTTTACATTTGTTGCCCGGGATTGTCCGACTGAGCTGAAGAGCCCTTTTTCAGCGGAGGCCTGGGGAGAAAAGCTCCAACATATTATACAATTTTCATTATAAATTAGCATTAAACAGCAATGTTACAGGATTATTACAAGGCATGAAGTAGCAATGTAATGTTATACAGTTTCAGTAATCAGGAGTATAGCATAACTATTTCAAGATGTATAAAAAGAAATATCATTAAGATGAGCATAGTTTTTCGGGTAAGTGGTTAAAAAAACCAAGTTTTATCATGAAGTAGTTGCATGAAGGCAAGACAGTTACAGTAGAATTGTTTTTCTGAGGCAATTTGCTTAATAGACTTTAGAAGACAGTAGAAAGAGTAGTCAAGGAAGATTGGAGAGAGCTAGTGAGATGAGTGAGTTAAGAGTAGGAAGTAGATTAAGGTATGAGAAGTAGGGGATGTTAAGGAGGAGGAGTGCAGTGGCAGGACCAGTGACTTTTAAAGTGCTCTTGGGTGGCTGTCTTAAATTGCTTAGGATGTATAAGGGTCCTGATTTCTAGTGGTAGCCTATTCCAGACAATAGTGGGGTGATAGCTGTACATGTTGCGTCCAAATTTAGACTTGGGTTTGTAAATTTGTAGTAGGTCTTGGTTAAAGCTTCAGAGAGGTCTTGAGGGAGAATAATGGGAGATGAGAGGGGATAGTGCTAGGCAATAGGAAGGCTGGTATAAGATAGAATGGATGATCTGGAGCTGAGAGAGAAGAGGGTGGTGGGATAATTCAAGTCAGTTTAGGTGTTTTAGAGAGACTCTGTGATGGGATTTGTAGGTTTGTTGGGCAACAAATCTAGCTACCTTTTTGTAGGTAGATTCAAATTTGGTCAGGAGTGCTGAGTTAAGATTTGTGAGAATTTGAGAGTTGTACATTAGACTGGGTAGAAGGTAGGTAAGAAAGAGTGTAATCTTGGCTTCAGAGGTAAGGAATTTCTTGTTATGATAAAGGAGCCCTAGTTTTGAATGTGTCTTTTTGATACAGTTATTAACATGCAAGTCAAATTTAAGCTGATCGTCGATGGTTACACCTAAGAGCTTAATACTGGATTCTACCTGAATGGGAGTGTTATTAAGGGACTGTATGGAGAAGGAGGGTTTAATATTTATGAACTTTTTAGGTAGGAAGAGTAACAGCTTTGTTTTTTTAGGGTTAAGGATGAGCTGGTTGTTGGAGAGCCATGTTTCAACTAAGTTAAAAGATGCCTGAGTAGCTAAAAAGAGCTTAGAGGGAGAGTTGCCTGTGGTGATGTCTGCAGAGTCATCTGCGTATTGCACTAAAGATGACTGAGGACAGGAGGTATAGTGCTGATTAGTAAAGATATTAAAAAGTAAAGACCCTAGGATAGACCCTTGAGGTACACCCAATTTGACAGGAAGAGGAGGTGAGAGTGCAGAGAGCCATCTCACTGACTTGAGATCTATCAGCGAGGTAGCTGGAGAACCATGCAACAGTATCAGAGGAGACGTTGAGGTTATGCAGTTTGTGCAGCAGAAGAGAGTGTGAGACAGTGTTGAAAGATTTTGAGAGGTCCAAGATTAGGCTAGAAATAAGTTTATAGTCATCCATGGCTATAGAGACTGTGTTGAGGAAGGATAATAGAGCTGTAGTGGTGCTATGTTTGGGTCTGAAGCCATGTTGAGTGGGTGTAAGCAGATTTTCCTGTATTAGACACTGCATGACTTGTTTATGAATACATTTTCTAGTACTTTAGAGAGAGAGGGGAGAGGATAGCTATAGGTCTAAAGTGGGAAATATCAGAGGAGTTTCCTACTTTGTGTATAGGTAGAGTGTAGCATTGTTTCCAGATGGAAGGGACTTTAGATTCAGAGATAGAGTGATTAATTAGGATAGATACAGGGAGAACAAGAGTCAGCTGCTAGTAGAAGAAAAGTGGAAGGAATATTGTCAGCTGATGCTGAGCATGGTTTTAATTTAGAGAGTAGAGTTTTGATGTAGCTAGTAGGTAAAGGTTTGAGGGAGAAGGTATTTGAGGAGATAGTATTAGGAGTAGGTTCTGAAAAGTTGGAGATGTTAGTAGTAGAGGAGTTTGGGTTAGGGTTCAGTAGCTTAGATATTGAATCGATAAAATAGTTATAGAAGATAGTGGCAGTTTCCTCAGATGTCTTGTCTGGGCATGGATCCGGGGAGCTAAGATTACCGGAATGTAATATTTGGTTAATAGAGTTCCAGAATTTTTTAGGATTAGATTTTAGGGCTGTGGGAGGTTTGTTATATAGAAGTACGTTTTATCTTTCTTTGTGTTTTTTTGTCAGATTTCTGAGTTCTTTATATTTTTGTAAGTCTGCAGAGAGCTTAGTTTGTGGACATTTTTTCCATAGTTTCTCTAGTTATCATAAGGGTACAGGTGGCTTTTGAAAGACACGGAAATATGGTGGACTTAATACAGACTTTGCGAGGCAGAGCAAGTGAGTCTAAGATGCTAAGGAAGGTGGAGTTGAAAGCTAGGGTAAAGAATTTCCAGTTTACTTTAGAGAGGAGGGCATTAAAGGTTTCTGGATGGAAGTTAGATAGTTTACAACAAGTGATAAATTTAGGAGATTTTGAGAAGTGGGGAGTGAATCTAAGCACTTTTATAGGGCAGTGATCACTCAGGATATTGGATGATATTTGGAAGGATTAGATACAAGTACCCAGTCAATAAGAGTACTAGATGTGTGAGAGTTATTTGTATGGGTAGGTTGGGAGATTAGCTGTGTAAAGCCATATAAATTAATATGAGTATTAGAGTTCGAATTAGAGACTTAACCAGTTAATGTTAACATCCCCAAGGAGGATAGTTTCACTGGGGATGTGTTGAGAAAAGTATGAAAGAATATTTTCGAGCAGAACAATGTTGTCTCCTGGAGGAATAGGAATATAGATGGCTGCTACTGTGATAGTGGTGCGGTCATTTATTTTAAGGTTAGCTGTAAGTAGTTAAGCAGGAGAAAAGGATGTGATAGGTTTCATAACACTTGTAATGGTGAGGTGATTGGAGTAGAGGATGGCCACGCCACCTCCTTTTTTGTTTTGGTGATCTATTTGGAGTATATTATAACCAGGAGGGAGAATGTCTTTATCAGAGGTTTGGGGTTTTAGCCAAGTTAGGGTGATGACATCAGGGGTGTGGAAGGCTATCCAGGCATGGATTTCACTAACTTTGTTTAGAATATTACAGGCATTCATAGAGTAAAAGGAAATATGTTTGTTGGGAGAGGATGAGTTTAAGTTGGGAGAGGTAGAGTTATGCATGGTGGGGTGATGGATAGGGCCAGGATTTGGATGTATGTCTCCTGATAGAAGCAGGGCTACATGAAGTTGGTAAAGTTTGAAATTAAATGGGTTGTAAGTCAAATACTTGGTCTTGGTTCCGATGCTAGAGAGTGAGGGGGAGGAAGTTTGATTTTAGGCAGAGGGATGTTCATGGAAAAGGTAGAGGAGGAGATTGTAATAGAGTACTGCAGAAATGTGAAGCAGCTAGTATGGGGATTAGTGGGATCTCTATGGACAGGTGGCACTGGAGTAGTACCAAGATGTAAGAATGAGAAGGAGAAGTAATGGAGGCAAGAGGAAAATGGAGAGGGTTGCAGTAACCATGGCCTAAGGTGGAGAAGTAGGATTAGGTAAGAGTGAGGAGTGGGTAAAGGACTAGGAAAGGTAAGTTGTTGGACCTGTTAGAAGTTGAAGTAAAATGTAAGTGAAGCAACCTGTAGGGGGAGTAGGGGATATGTAGAAAGAAGAATTTGCAGCAGACTAAACTATGAAGTGATAAGTACAGGAGGGTAAGGTGTTCTAGCAGACAGGAAGGGGTGGAGGAAGGGATTAGGTGGTTAGGTGTAAAGGAAATCATATGGGGGTAGGTGGGAGATGAGCAAAGTGAGCCTGAGCGTAGGGAGGGTGAATGGAGTGGGATTGGCCAGGAAGGGTCACCACAAGAAACAATAAGCAGGCCAGGAGGGAAAGGGTAAGGAGCACACAGTGAGAGTCAGCAGGTAAGTAGAAGAGGTGGGGAGGTGTAGACAGAGAGGGAAGAGATGTAATAGCGAGGTATACACAGGTATTTGCAGTAAGATAAAAATAGTTAAAAGGAAACCACAAACAGAAAAACAAAAAGAGTATAGCTAACTAAGAGAGAGCTGACACTAGGGTAGTGACTAACTTATAGATGGCAGAGAGAGACAGAGGCAAGGTTTCTAAACAGGTGAGTATGTGGGGGGTTCTCAGTGGTATGCAGGTATCTTGTACAGTCGACAAAGTAAGACTACTTTGTGGTATGAGCTTAGAACATACTTTTAGTGTAAACTGGCTATACAATAGAGCACAGATGCAATTCCAGGAGTTGGAGCAGTATCAGTAAAGGCAGACGCGGTCTCGAGGGAATACACTCTGCTTTAAAACTTTTAGTGTAAACTGGCTGTACAGTAGAGCACAGGCATAATTCCAGGAGTTGGAGCAGTGTCAATAAAGGTAGACGCAGTCTTGAGGGAAGACACTTAGCTTTAAAACCAAAGTCCCACAAATAAGTTGCAATATCATACAAAGCTCTTCCAGGTGAAATAAATGCAGTTTACATGTGAGTACAAGTGAAAAGCTGTTTACAGCAGTGATATTACAGGAATTCCAATACGAAATGACAGTATTTAGAAAGAGAGTCAGGGAAGAGAAATTGACTGAAGTGAGGAGATGAGTGAAGAAGGGAGACTAAGGAGGTGCAAGGTATGACTAGGTGCATTTTCATGTTTAGGGACATAGTTTATCCTTGGGTTAAGCAAGAACAGAGACATATTTTGGCTAAGAAGTTTTTTCAGAATGGTTTTAAAGGACTGTAGAGATGGTATTGACCTGGTGGATGAAGGTAAGGAGTTTCAGGCCTTAGCAGCATGGTATGAGTGCAGGCTATGCTCAGCAGATTTGATAGGTTGTGGACAAAGAGTTTTTGGTCACTGGACTGTAATGACCGACCTGGAACATAGCTGTGTATAATAATATTCATTGCTGGACATAAAAATTAATTCTGGCTAATTTCATAGGTGGTAAGACTCTATGCATATGTTAGTTGATAGGGTAGTTCTAACCAATTAGATTTTTATTGATATACGGCAGTGGATTCCAAAAAGAGTATTTGTGGCAAATGTAGCCACTTTATAGTGTTAGAAAAAAATGATATTTCTGATATTCTTCTTCATGGCAAAACTGTAGAAATGCCCCATTTTAAAATTGGTTTATTCCAGTAAAGTATATATTCATGATATTCAGGACAGGAAGGTAAATGGACCTGCTTGTAGAACAACAGAGTAATGATAACATGTTTCAGTCTGTGTTTTTGTTTATATAGTGGTCACAAAATGAGCATAAGGAAACTTCAGTATTAGTATGAGGCCTAGTAGAGGAAAACTCCAAAATGCCATGCCTTCTTATGATGTCTCTTAAGACTAACATAGCTAAAAGTTACCATTCCACTGTCCTTTAGTTTGCACGTGACCAGTTGTAAATATTTTATGTTTCTATTCCAAATAGCTTGAGCAGTTCTTCATGTGAAACTAGCAGTAACTGTAGTGCCACCATGCTGTACAGATGTCTGGATCCTGCTGTACCCAGTGGTGCTTAGAATATATTCAGTACTAATTTCAAAATGTGCTTACCCAGACTCAGATCACATTAAGCTGCTCAGTTTGTATTGTTTTTTTCTTTTTGTTTGTTTTGTTTTTAGTTTGAGCAGTCATGTTTACTCCTAACTGTTTAAGCCCACACACATTGGTGTGCAAATTGTACTATGGGTTATTTGCTGTGATACTATATTATCTTAAAGAAAGAACAAGTACCTTATTTTTAAATCTTAAATGTTTGCTTTTTTTTAGGGTGAAATGACTGTGAGTGAGAATAACAAAGTAATGGTAGTCTAGGGTTGTGGTTGCTTGCACTTTTTAATTTGTGTGCATTATTGTCACTGCACAAAACTGGTTTATATGCCAGTACTTGTATTTAAATGTTATACACACACAGCTAAGAAGTCTTATGCAGTAGGGGTCACACCTTTGTATTTTTAGAGGATTTGGATTTTCTAATAGCACATGTATTATACCAGGCTAACAAGTATTGTTAGTGCTAATGTACCCCCTTTGCATGTCAGACATTGACAATTCTGTTCTGCTGTTGTATTCCACATGGCGTACATTAATAAACGTATTTAAATAAATAAATATATATATATATATATTATATATATATATATATATATAATATATATATATATATATATTATATATATATATATATATATATATAAAATATATGTAATATATATATATATATATATATATATATATATATATATACATACACACGCACACACACTTTGTATGCATAAAACAATCAATATGATTTGCAGATAAGATTAGTTTTCGAGGGTGTGAAGTGGTAGAAGGCAGGACTTGTCATTTGGAGTTGATATTTATCCATTACTAAGGTAATCATGATGAAAAGTTAGCAGGGATGAATTTTGGTATATATGTATGTTATAAATGTTTGGACTCACAGTAAAGATAATGAAGGCTGAAATTATCAAATTTGATTATATTCCAACATATTTGATGAACAGAGGTGTATTAGTGGGTGGTACTTTATAACAGTGATGAGTGGAAACAGCTCAAGTACTTGAGAATGTATTGTGTTTAAGATCTGGGAAAATATGCCATTCATGTTTGGAATTAGTTGAGAAAAATGTGTATAATTTTTCAAAAAAGTCAAAAAAGATTACCTCTTAGTATTAGGCAAAATATTTTACTTCCTTAATGATGGTAATACGGAAACATTTAGTTAATTTAATGATATTTCATCTGTTCCTCTGCAATTTATGTTTGAAATATGCTATGAAAATGTATTACTTTTACCTTTAAAGTAAATCAAAAACTGTTGATAGCTGGACAGTTGCTATTTGAAAAAAAAAACATAAAATAGTTATATCCTCATGCAGAACATATTTGTATATCAATATAAATTTTTTAAAATGGCTAAAATCAGCATTGGTGTTGTGTAGTAATTATGATTACTTGTATTAAGTAAGTCAAGGTACAATGTAGACGATTATATATTGGTAGTTTATATACAGACTAATAATAAACTCATATTAAAAATACATTGTTACTGCAGAAGAACAAGCCTTGCCATTGCCACAATAAGATAAATTTTACACTATTGGAATGATTTTTGTTAGTCATACCTGAGAAATTCATTGACTAGATAAAAAAAAATGATTTATTTATTATTTATTTATTTTACATTTGTTGACCAGGCTAGTCTAACTGGATATATGTCCATTTTTAGTAGAGGCCCAAGGAGAAAAGCTCCAAGAAAAAATATTATACAGTGTCAAAAAACTGAAAAATACAATTACATAAGTATGTAACCGATTAACATATGTTGTAGCAGCAGTTATAAGGTTACACATAGGAAGACATTTTGTTATTGGACATTTGTATCACAAGAAAACATTTTATGTACATGAATTTACACAGCACAGTAAGGGGGTACAAAAAAATTGTTCCAACAAAGCTAGTAGAGGAAAGAAAAGTATCAGAAAAATGTTTTTAGTTGAGAAAGCGTTAAGACAAGGGGAGAATAGTATCAGTCAGGATTGGAGCAAGGGCAGAGCCATTGGACTTTTATGAAGATTCTTAATTGGTTCTTGAAAAGATGGGTGGATGTAAGGGATGTTAGTTCATTTGGAAATTTGTTCCAAGTATTACCAACAGAGTTAGAGAACAGGCAGTCCCCAGATTTGTTGTTGGATTTTATGGTGGCTACTTGTAACTTCTTAGCAGATCTTAGGGTTGGAAGATTTTTATAGGTATTGAAGGGGTTACAGAGTATGGGAGTATTTGTGGGATGACGAAAGATCTTGTGTAAAAATGAGTTGTTGGAAAAGTAGCTGGTTTTCTACTTCCAGCCATCCTAGAAGTTTAAGATTTTGGCAATGGTGGGTTTGAAATGGGGCTCCGGTGGCAAATCTGGCTATGTTGTTATAAGAGGTTGCTAATTTATTCAGATTGCTTTTGAAAAAAAAATTGTTCCAACAAAGCTAGTAGAGGAAAGAAAAGTATCAGAAAAATGTTTTTAGTTGAGAAAGCGTTAAGACAAGGGGAGAATAGTATCAGTCAGGATTGGAGCAAGGGCAGAGCCATTGGACTTTTATGAAGATTCTTAATTGGTTCTTGAAAAGATGGGTGGATGTAAGGGATGTTAGTTCATTTGGAAATTTGTTCCAAGTATTACCAACAGAGTTAGAGAACAGGCAGTCCCCAGATTTGTTGTTGGATTTTATGGTGGCTACTTGTAACTTCTTAGCAGATCTTAGGGTTGGAAGATTTTTATAGGTATTGAAGGGGTTACAGAGTATGGGAGTATTTGTGGGATGACGAAAGATCTTGTGTAAAAATGAGTTGTTGGAAAAGTAGCTGGTTTTCTACTTCCAGCCATCCTAGAAGTTTAAGATTTTGGCAATGGTGGGTTTGAAATGGGGCTCCGGTGGCAAATCTGGCTATGTTGTTATAAGAGGTTGCTAATTTATTCAGATTGCTTTTGAATAGGTTAGTATAGATAGGGGAGGCGTAGAGAAGGGTGGAAATTAGGTGGGTTTGGGCAGTAGTAATCTTGGCTGAGGCTGTGAGAATGGGCTTTATTCTATAAAGGAATCCAAGTTTTATATTAACTGATTTAATAGTTAAATTAATGTGTGTGTCAAAGTTAAGATTATTATCTATTGTTGCACCTAGGAGTTTGGTGGTAGTGTCAGGAGCAATTTCTGCACCATTATTTGATGTAACTATGAAATTGATGTGGGGGGGACTTCTGTGTGGGAGTAAACAATAATAATTTAGGTTTTTTTTTGGGTTAAGGAGGAGACATTGTTGATGGAACCAGTTTTCCACTAAGGTAAAGACTTTTTGTGTACTGGTTTGGAGTTCTGCCGACGAGGATGTGGCACAGATCAGTGTCGAATCATCAGCATATTGTATGCATGTAGTTTGGAGAAGTGAGGTTTTCAGATCATTAATGAAAATAGTGAAAAGGAGTGGTCCTAGAATAGATCCTTGTGGGACCCCGAGGGTGATCGGGAGCCGAGAGGATAAGCAGTCCTGTGGGACAATAACTTGTTTTCTATTTTCCAGGTAGGATTGGAACCATTTTACTACTTGAGAATCAAGGGAAAGTTAATTAAGTATATCTGATGATAGTTGGTGGTTAACCATATCAAAGGCCTTGGAGAGGTCTATAAAGAGAGCAGAAGTAAGCAGGTTAGTATTCGTATTTTTATTAATGCAGTCTGTAAAGGATAGGAGTGCAGTTGTAGTACTATGGAATGGCCTGAAGCCAAGTTGGCAGCCCACTAGTAGGTTATTTTGGAGGAGATGATGCAGTAGTTGACGGTGGATACATCTCTCCATAATTTTTGCTGAGGGAGAGAGAAGGGCTATGGGGCAGAAGTTTGAGAGTTCATTTGAGTTACCTCCCTTATGCAAATGGATAATATGTGAGACTTTCCAGATGGATGGGATGTAGGATTCAGTAATGGTTCTGTTTATTAAGATGGGCATAGGGTAGGCAAGTACTCCAGCAGCAATTTGCAGGTATTTAGCTGGGAGGAGGTCAGCTGATGATGTACATGGTTTAAGTTTAAGAAGTAGGGAGTGTATGACAGATGTCGGAATGGGCTGGAGATTAAATGTCTGGGACAGATTGGTTAGTGAGGGTAACTCTGTGGTGGTAACAGGTGGTAAGGTATTTGCTAGTGATTGGGCAGTTTTAGAGAAAAATTTATTAGAAGTGTCAGCAATTTGGTTGGGAGTATTTTGAGTTATGTTAGAGGGGGTAGGTGTTTTGGACTGTCCTGGATGGAGCAGTTTGTTGATGCCTGGCCAGAATTTTTGTGGGTTTTGCTGTTGGGTCTGCTGGATTTTGAGGTAGTAGTTTTTCTTGTCAAGATTTTTTTGTGGTATTAAGAATCTGTCTAAAATTTAGGTGATCAATTCTGTTTTTAGTTTCCTCCATTTGGACCAGAAATAATGTTTCAGAAGATGAATTTTATGTCATGAAAATCAAAACGTTATAACTGAGTTAAAACATGTAAGAGCTTCATTTCACATATTTTGATACCAAAAACTGAAAACAGGATTTGAATATTGAGCATTTCGTTATTTACCAGCTGGTTAAAAAGAATGTCTTATAATTGTAAGAGTGCAGAAAGTATTATTAATGTCTGAAATAAAACAGATCACTCTGTCATACATCTTGTAGTGAATGTTGAACATTCTCAATCAGCAGGAAATACTTTTAACTTTTATAGTTAAATATTACAAATTTAGCAAGGATTGGCATTTAAATTGCAGGAGAAGCCTCTTGATGCACACGTACTCATAGGGTGTATGTGCACTCACGTACCCATAGACACAAAACAAAAGCGTGCGCACAAACACACATGTAAGTATGCATGTGTGGAAAGTTATGCAGAGATATTTCATGAGGTGACGGATCCATGGGGAGGATTTCAGTAATTAATAGTAATCATGCAGCAGTGTGGTTTACACAAGATATGAAGAACCGTCGAAGAGGGTAATAAAGTGCAGGATCTGGGAATATGTAGGAGATGGTTATAGCACTATAGGGGCTTTTTATTCAGCCCCCTATAGCAGTATAGAAGACTGAATAATGCATCTACACAGACTACAGGAGATTTAAATCTAGGAGCAAAGTGCAGGAAATCATGAATGTAGGAATCCGTAGGGTAGTGAAAAAGGGGTTAAGAAGGTTGATGATGTTAACTAGAGAAAATTGAGGAAGATTACTAGGGTAATGAAGGAAGTTAAAGCTACAGGTCAATGAAAAGGATATGCCTTGTCTTAAGGCAGGGTGTGAAGTACAATTTGATACCTTTTGTCACCTCTAAAATCAAACTCGTTGATTGAATGGATGGGCACAAATTTACTCTTTGGATATGTTCTCTCTTTGTCCTAGATAGCACATACTTCTGTGTTAGGTAATCTAGCCAGGCTTCTCATAGGTTCATAGGTGTATACTAGACTAACGACCACTATGATCCTTATAAGTCTAGCCATGCAACCCCAATATGGCCCACAAATCTGATTTATATGGGGGGGTGACTTAATGAACATGTAATCTACAGTAGAACTACTAGCTACCTATTAACCTACATACATTAAGGCAAAAAAGTTTTTTTTACGTGCACAGCAGAAAGGAGGAAGGCATTGAGTGTGTCAGAGGAAGTTGTTTAAGATAAGAGTCGTTGCAGTCAAACATTTCCATATTCATCTCCAATGAAGAAGAGGAAAAGGTACAAAGCTGGGAGGACATGAAAATTATAAAAGAAGGTAGGGCAGATTGGGAGAAGAAAGCCGAATGAAGATAAGGCTTATAGACAGTTGGAACCAATCAAGCATTTTAAAGGTGGTTGTTTGAGTTTCATTACAACTTCTGACAGAAGTTTGCAGCCTCATGTAGTAGTTTGTCCTGACAGGTGGTGGTGATATAGATCTAGAAAAATTGAACAAAGAAACTACAAGCTGTTTAATACTTGCCATCAGTGATGGGAAGATGATGGGATGTATGATGCCCATGCACTGGCTCAGTAATCAAGGAGCCTCAATCCTCACCACTAGCACCGGTGAGGGGCGTGCTCATTGGGAAGGCTAACAAGTACACACACAGTAAAGTACAATTTCCCTTAAGAACACACAGGGATCACAGTTGGTTACTATTTGGATAATAGTATTGCCCAGTAAAATTGGACACCCTTTGGTAAGGGCCTTATTAGTAGCTGATATTAGTGGCTGGTGGCAGTAATTAGTACAGTATAGACTGGGCCAAAAGGGGGCACAGCTGGAGAACCTGTGCCAGCCTTCCACAGGACTGTCTCTACATGTCATGAAACTCAAACAACCACCTTTACATCCTCCAATGGAATCACTATATCACCAGAAGCTCACACAAAGCTATTAGGTGTTACCATTGATAACTCCCTTAAATTTGACACCCATTTCAATCTAACCATCAAAACCGTCAATAAAAAGCTTGGCTCTCTAAAGTAAAACACTTTCTCACTCCTCACGCTAAAATTACAATTGCCAGCACACACCTACTATCAACTCTTTTCTATGCCTCCCCCCTTTTTACAAACCTAAACAAGACAACCCTTAACAAACTTGCTTCTTGTTACAATCACATAGCTAGATTTGCCACAAATTCCACCTTTAGAACGCACCACTGCACTAACTTGAAGCAACTAGGGTGGTTAGAGTTTTCCAGCCAACTCCATTTCAACCAACTCAAAACAGCTCACCAGATACTGTATCACCCAGAGAAAACACCAGCTCTGAAAATCATCATTCACCCCTATATTAATCTGCAATCTTTACGCTCCTCCAATAAGATCTTAGCTCAGATTACCAAAGCCAATAATTCTGCTGGGGATTCTCTATTCTCAAACTTTGTAGGTAAAATGTGGAACTCCCTACCGACCATGCTCACCTCAGAACCTTCACTCCTACAATTCAAAAAAAAGCTTAAACCCCATCTCAATACTCTCTGGCAATGTCCCTGTTCCAAGCCTGATTAACCACTATCATTTACCCTTCTCTTACCTCACTATCCTTAACCGCTTTTTAACAAGGCGCCTCGCCTTTGTAACTGACCTATGTTTTTTTTTATATGCTGCTGTTATTTTTTTCCCAAGATCTGATGTATCTTTATATTGTATTTAGAACTCAACTATCTTCCTTTTTTACATTAACAATGTTCATATGTCTGTTATGTACCTGGAGCTTTTCTCCCCGGGCCTCTGCTGAAAATGGACATGTATCCAGTCGGACTCTCCCGGTTAACAAATGTAAAATAAATAATAAATAAATGTGTATATAAATCAAATCTTAGTGTGAGTGTGAGTGTGTGTGCGAGAGCTACTTGGGCAAAGACATGAAGCACTGGTTGGACAGAGAGAGTGCTTGAGGTTTTAGCTTGCTCACTAGGCTGAGACCTGTACCCTATAGCTGTGCCAGTGGGGAGTCTTATTGGGGATCTGGAGAGAAAGAGAAACCAGTCCCAGACTGACTGTGATGTCTGTGTGCTCTTAAGGGAAACTGCACTTTAATGTGTGTTATCCTTTCCAAAGTGCATGCCCCTCACTAGTGCTAGTGGTGAGGATTGAGGCTCTTTGATTACTGGGCCAGTGCAACAGGATGGTGATGGAAGCTTGCAAGTTTCTTGTACAGAGAGCACTGCTTAATGATCTCCAACATTGTTTCATTCATAAAAGGCTGATCCTGTCAGAATAACCTGATTCTGCTCTATGATCTCTTCAGAGCAAGATAATGGAAAATGATAACCCTGCTGTTGTGATCAGTCCAGATTTCCTTTTAAGCATCTGATTTGATTGTAATGTGCAGACTTAAAAATATGCATGTAGGGAGTAGGCAGCCTTCTATGTGAACACATCAGAAAGTGACAAATGGTGCCCATTAGGGATTTGTCATGAACCAGCAGCCATATTCATTGTATTGATCTCTGTTATCACAGAAAGCATGGACAATCAGATCACTCTGTCGACAACTCAGTGGTTAGGGTGCTGATGAACAAGACCGCTTGCATGGGGTGAGAACCTTGGGGAAATTGAGGCTTCATATAAGAGTGCCAGCTGTAAATTAACCCTTGTAACTATATGTTATTATGACAGCCCAAGACAAAATATATAAGTAGATGGGGGAATAAGGCTAAAAAAATATGAAGATTGGGGGGGGGGTCAGGCTTAAAAAAAATAGATGTATGGATTGGGATTGTTGTAACTGAAAACCTAAACTGCCAGGCACGGAGTAAAAAGTTAGCAGTGACAGCGAATCAGGTTTCATGGAACATATATCTGCATAAGTGGCACCCAGTTAAAGCTGGACAACCATGACCATTTATCATGCTCCCATGATGCCACAGGTGGAGTACTGTCTGTAGAGACCTTATAGGAAAAAGGATACCACAAAACCACAGGAAGGCAGATTATAATTCTGAGGGAAATAGATGCATGACAAACAAGGATTGGCAAAACCTTTATTTCATCTGTAAAAAAAAGTGAGACATGGGGGATGTGAATGGATTTTTTTTTTTTGCCAGCCAGGTTGGTGGCATTTGCATTGTAAAGGAAAGATAATGTGGAGAATGGAGGAATCCACCAGAAGAATAATGAAATGAGTTTAAACCATGTACGCAGAAGTTCTTTTTAAAGAGAAAATGTCTGACAAGTGGAAACTGCTACAAAAATGGGACATGGAAATATTGCTTAGGCTTTTATGTCAGAATAGTACTCCTGGAAAGCTTTTATTTAAGTTAGGAAGGTAGTGGTCTCAGACAAGCTGCAGCATCAAGCATGAATGATAAATAATAACTTGTAATAATAATAATAATAATATCCATTTGTTAACCAGACTGGCCCATTGGACAAGCAGTCCCTTTTTCAGGGGTGACCCAGGAGTAATATCTGATTAAATAACTTACTGAAGGTCACTCAGTAAATAAGGGCCGAGGAAATTAAATCTTGCATTGGAGAGACTACAGCTCACAGCCTTCGCCTTCTGTACCAACTGCCAGGTGCATACATGATACTGCAAACACTTCCTCTGGCTCCTTTACAGTTTCTTGGTATCTCAGCACAAGAACTGTCTGACATATAGTTGTAACATTTTCTCTGCTTGATGAGCATGAGTTTGATTAATGATATTTAGTTTGGTGGCCTTTATGATGATGTGTGGTTGTGCCAGAGAGAGTAGGGCAGAGCATGTGTAACATATGCCAGCATAGCTAGCTGGCGTTTTGTAAAGAATTTTATGTCATTTGTATACCAAACTGATTTGTACAGACGCTTGTGTTAAAAATGTCTTTGTAAAGCTGATTGTGTTAAAAATGTAGCAACAGTGGGATGTTCTTCGTGTTTCACTGTTGCAGTCATCACACTTGGGTTATCTGCTTGCAGTAGCCCTCAGTCGGCCTGATTATCAAAGTCTTGGGTCCTGCGTCAGTTGCTGTCTCATCTTCCATGATGTCAAGTAGTCATGGGTATAAAGCATGCAGCAGATGTGATTACATCAGTCTTTCTTGCCTTGCGGTGCCCAAAGCAGAAGCAGTTCACAAGTGCCAGTCAGCCGACTTCTGAAATTTTCGTTTTCAAGTTTCAGAACCGAAGTCTTCAACTAAAGCTAAGTACCCCATTGGGGGAACTTTTTCTTGCTCTAAACTGATGTCAGTAAAAGTCAATAATTGTATTTCTTGTGGAAAGCAAATACCTCATAAAGATTTTCATTCGTACTGTATTCCTTGCCTAGGCCCTAACCACGACGTACCTCACTGTCAGTTTTGTGCCTTATTTAAGCAACAAACTATTCGTCGTCTGTATATTTACGCTTCTAAATATTTCGGTACTTAGTTCAATTATCCAGATATGTCTTCGGTAAGCCATCTGACTACCAACATTCTGAAAAAATGCAAAGATAAAACAGAGACAGGCCGCCTAAGTCTAAAGCTACTGGCGATGCTTCTTCTAAGCCAGTTGCCAGTTCGCTGGTACTCAGTGAGGCACTTTCACAGCCCCTGATACCCACTACTTCAGATTTGCAGGCCTCTACTGAGACCCATTCAGAGTCTGGTATGCCGAGAGATGCTTCAACTGTGGAACCTGTGGATGTCTCTACCTTGGATGGGTCCGGAGCCGCTGTGCAGGCACCAGCTTCTGAGGGTGTATTCAGGCCTACTGACTTGCATATTAAACTGACACCATCTTCTTCTTCAAGGCCTAAAAGTCGAACCATGCCAAGAAAACCGACGCCCAGACCACATGCCTCTATGCCTAAAAAACAAATGATAAGAATGACTGAAGACCTTATTACTTTAATCAGGGAAAGCCAAACTTCCCCCTCTAAGAGACCTATGACTGAATTTGCTTATGATACTTATGACCAGGATTTTGAAATTTCTGTTTCCTCTGATGACCAGGATTTACCCTTATCTACCTATGAGGATTCTGATGCAGAGGACTCTATTCCCTCTGCTTCCCCCCAGAGGATTTCTCTTTTGGTGAAACCTTGCATACTCTTAGGGAGCCTTTTCATTGAGAAAGCCAGGATTACTCTGGCTCTAAAAAGAGGCTTGGGGATTTCTTACTCCTGCCCCAGCACAAGCCTTTAGCTGTCCCTCCTGTACTAGACATTGTTGATGATGCCTTTTCGGAATCTAGCTTGGCCCTTGACTCTTTACCTCCTGCTCCCAGCAAACCTGATAGATATTACAGGGTTCTTGACTCTCACAAGTTCCTTTTTAAAAATCCTACTGCAGATCCTGAGACCATTTCACAGGGACCCAAGGGCATTAAGGCTAATACTGCCAAAAATCCTACCCCCTCTGATAGAGGCTCCAGGGTGCTGGATAGATGGGGTAAGAATGTATACAGTTCTGAAACCTTGGCCATTAGGGCCTTAAATTGCCAGTTTCATATGTTAAAGTATCAGCAGCATATTATTGGATTGCTTAAACAGAAAATAATGTTGATTCCTGACTGTGCTGAAAATAAGGATTTACAGGATTTAATGCATTCTGCTGAACAGGTTGGAAAACTTACTTTCCAATGTGGTTTTGATTCACTAGAGGCATCTTGCAGGGCTGCTGTCATTGGGTCTGTACTTAGAAGGCATGCTTGACTTAAGGAGCAATCCTTGCCTGATCATGTTAAAGCTAAATTGCTGGATGCTCCCTTAAATCAGGACTGCCTGTTTGGCAACAAAGCAGAAGTAGTTCCTAAAAGGATGGAGGAAAAAACTAAATCTATGCAGACTGTTAACGATTACCTAGAAGTACAACCTGCAAGATTTAGTAGGCATTGGCCCGCTAGGAATTGATCCTTTCCTGCCTCTTCCAGGCCTTCTCAGACCAAACCCAGAACCAACAGAACACCCAGGCTTCAGTCCCAGGGTACACACAGTACTAAGCAGTTGGGGCTCCCACTTCCAAATCAGGGAGTAGTAAGACTCCCCCCTATGGTAAACTGTCTCAATGACTTAACTTTAAAACTTCCAAGAACTTCTCAACTGACTACTCCTTTAGAGGGAAAGATTGCTCTGGGAACTCATTACCCAGGACAAATGGGTTTTAAATAGTTTCCCAAGGATACAGATTTCACTTCCACACGTTACCAATCCCAAACGGTTGCCGAGATCTACCCCCAAATCAGTGGGCAGAGGCTCAAAAGCAAGTACTCTCTCTCTTAAGCATAAAGACTATTCAAACAGTACCAGAAGAGGCAAAGGGACAAGGTTTCTACTCAAGACTTTTCCTGGTACCCAGAAAAGACAACTCATGGCATTCTATCCTGGACCTTTCTATCTTAAGCACCTTTTTCGTGATTCCAAATTTCAAGATGCTAACTCTTCACCAGTTGCTTGCTATGCCAGGCAAAGATGCCTGGTTGGCAACACTGGATTTAAAGGAAGCCTACCTGCACATTCCAATCAGGGAATCTTGCAGAAGATGCCTATGCTTCAAAGCAGGCTACACGCACTATCAGTTCTCTGCACTGCCCTTTGGCCTATCTACTGTGCCCAGGGTATTCACAAAGTGCCTAGATCCAGTCATTGCATTTTGCAGGCAAAGAAATATTCAAATACACCCATACCTGGACGATTGTCTAATTCAGGCAGAAAGCCAGGACATACTTTTGAATAGTCTGGCATTTGTACAAAAGGTGCTAACTTGTCTGGGGTACACCATAAATGAAAAGAAATCACAGCTGGTACCCTGTCAACAAATTATATTCCTGGGAGCAAGCTTGAACACAACTTCCCAGATGGCTTTCCTCACAGCAGAGAAACAAATTCATTTGATAACTTACTTCAAACTAGTGGCCACAAAAACTCTGCTATCTGCATGGCAAATAATGCAAGTCTTGGGGTTCATGGCCTCCTGCATTCTACTAATTCCAATAGCAAGACTACATATGAGGAAACTACAGTGGTATCTAAAAAGCCTATGGTGTCAACATTCTCAGGATCTATAAGCAATGATTCCTATCATACCTTGCCTATGGTTAGAATTCCTTTGGTGGGCAGAGGCCTGCCACCAAAACAAGGGACTACCATTCACTCTACCCCCTGCTGCCCAATCCTTATAAGATGCATCAGACTGTGCATGGGGGGCTCACCTGGCAGGGAAGTGCATTCAGGGCAAATGGAACCCAAGTCAAATGCACCTGCATATTAATCAAAAAGAAATGTTAGCTGTACAAAATGCTCTGACAGCCTTCAATGACCACATTCTTCCAGGACAATTAATGGTAAAGATGGACAACACCACTGTTATGTGGTACATAAGCAGGGGGGTACCCATTCTTACCCCCTCTGCAGACTAGCCATGGCTCTGTGGAACACAGCCTTGAGCTACCAAGTGAATCTACAGGCTCAATTCCTGTCAGGAAAACTAAATACACTGGCAGAAGAACTAAGCAGAAATCTTATGGACCCACACGAGTGGAAACTGGAACCAAAGACTATCAACATGTTGATAAACAAATGGGGGAGCCCAGATATAGACCTTTTTGCCTCCCCCCAGAACTACCAATTGGACAAATTCTGCACAAGGACTCCCCACAAACAAGCTTGGAAAGTGGATGCTCTGTCCTTCAGCTGGAAAAATCTATCAGTTTATGCCTTTCCTCCTCTACCTCTCCTCTCCAAAGTACTACTAAAGATCAAACTGGACAAACCAAGGATGATAGTGATTGCACCAGACTGGTCAAGCCAACACTGGCACCCCCTCTTGTGCAGTGTGTCACTGCTAGCCCCATGGCACCTGTCTCAGACCCCTACCCTACTGTCACCCGCAGCTTCAAACCCTGAACCTGGCAGCCTGGCTAATTACCTAACCTCTCCATTACCATCCCTCAGTAAACAAGTGTTAGATGTCATTTTGGAGGCAAGGAGGCCTAGTACTAGAAAATCTTATGCTGAAAAATGGAAAAGATTCTGTGTCTGGAACAAAACTCAAGGGATGGCCACAGCAGTGCCCAATTTACCGCAGATTCTTCAGTAATTAACTGAGATGCTTCACAAGAGCCTTTCCTTTTCCTCCATCAAAATTCACGCCTCAGCCATTTCAGCTCATTACAACACAGAACCACCCCTCTTATCTCATCCACTGCTCGAGCAGTTTCTCAGAGGGGCCAAAAACTTTAGACCACCCAGGAGAGCCCCAACTCCAGCCTGGGACCTTAACTTTGTATTGGAAAAACTCACTCTTCCTCCTTTTGAGCCAGCTGCAAGTGCAAAGTTAAAATTCCTTTCTTGGAAAACAGCCTTCCTTTAAGCAATCACTTCAGCAAGAAGGGTATCTGAATTACAAGCCCTTATGTCAGTGGAGCCTTTCATTATCTTTCATGCGGACAGGGTGTCCCTCATGACCAATCCCTCCTTCATGCCCAAGGTGGTATCTAGTGTGGCTCTTAATCCATTCATTTGCCAACCTTCTTTTCTAATCCACAGAACAAAGGGGAAAGGATATTGCACTCCTTAGATGTGCACAGACAACTTAGATTTTACTTGGACAGGACTAAACCTCAAAGGAAATCTGAACAACTGCTGGTGGCATTTGCTGCAGGGACAGAGGAGAAGGCTATTTCAAAGCAAACCATTTCTAAATAGATAGGCCATTGCATTAATTTCTGCTATAAGCACCACGGAAAACATATCCCACAGGGGATTAGACCCCATTCAGCCATGGCTGCATCTACCTCTACAGCCTTTCTCAGAGGTGTCCCTACTAGAGAAATCCTAGAAGCTGCTACCAAGAGTTCTGTACATACTTTCACCAAGCATTACCATTTGCCAACTTTCTCTAAATCCAGAGCTGGCTTTGCCACTGCAGTCTTGCAGGGCCTTATAGCTGGTCCTAATTCCTTATAAATTCCTCCTCCCATCCTTAGCGTTGGGAATCTATCCAAATGTGATGACTGCAACAGTGAAATACGAAGAACATAGTACAGTTGTGTTAACTTGCCATAAATGTAGATGTTAGAGTGTATTCACTGTTGCAGTCCTGGTTACCCTCCCTCCAGCCCCATGACTTCTTTTGGCTATACCTCTACTCTCCTTTACTATGCTTAAAAGCTTTTTGGTGTATTTGCTTTTTTGTTATGGCTAGGCTTGTATAGGCCCTAGGGCTGATAGCCTAGTATGAACCTATGTTGGAGCTATAACCTTGTGTGTGTATGTATGTATGTATGTGTATGTATGTGTGTGCATATATATATATATATATATAATTGCTTTCCATTAGGGCGGCTGATGTAATGGTGTTGGCTGCATGCTTTATACTCCTGACTACCTGACGTCATGGAAGATGAGAGAGCACCCAATGCAGGACCCAAGACTTTGATAATCAGCCCGACTGAGGGCTACTGCAAGCAGATAACCCAAATGTGATAACTGCATCAGTGAATACACTCGAACATCTACATTTATGGTAAGTATACACAACTGTACTTTCTGCTGAACAGTAAAGAAATATACATTTATTTCAGACTGTACTGTTGTAACTGAGGAAATGTATATAAGTTAACAGAGGATGCTGGAAGGGAATGGGTTAAGCAAATCTCAGCTTACCTTAAGAAAAAAATAGCTTGAAATTAAATGACTTGGTTTAGGCCATAAAGATTTTATCTCACAGGCCTGAATGCAGCCAGAGAGACAATGTCTGGTCTGGGATCCTGCACTTAATGTCCTTAGTGGTGAGCTAATTGCTAGCTTGCGGTGCCAGAGAATGGCTGGTTAATCTCTACAAGAAGGATGAAACTATTGCAATTATTTTACAGTTTCCATATGCCTTAGCAAAGCTCTAGGTGTGTGTTGTGACACATCTGTGCTAGATTCTTGTTCAGCTTCTAGTCAGGGGGTAATGTGGGAATCACAGAGTCAGGTGACCAGATGTGATGTCATCCTATAGCCAACACTGAAATTGTATTGAGATATTAGTGAGAGATGTGAAAGTGACACTCAGCACTCTGGCTTGGACCTGACAACAAGACCACTCACCCACTTCATCTTCCCTTGCTTTACTGAGTAACCAGGGAATTGCAATTCTTCAGTCAGTTGGGAAAATAGTGAGATTAGCTAAAGTATTGTTTTTGTGTCTGTGCGAGTCTTTCCATCTGTGTTATTTTTTTGTATTTCCAGTGAAATGAAACTCTGGTGTTTTATTGTAAATATATATTCATTATTTTCATGTTTCCTATGTTATTATTTATTATTAAAAATATCTATACCTTTCATTGTGGTGGGTCTTTTAGAAAATAGTTTAGCACTGAGAGCAACTGTATTTATTTGGTGGTTCTGCTGGCTTCGTGCTCCTGAAAGACTTGCCGCTTGGAAACATTACCATTTGTATAAGTAAGAAACACACACCAGCAGTCCCCCAAAGGGAACAAGAAATCCCCCCCCCCCCAAAAAAAAAAAAAACTCAAGAAGCACTGCTGTAGCTGCCAATTCTTTATTTTACTTCATCCGGTACCTCAGCCACACAGGCCTTCAAAGGAATAACTCAATACATTTCAAGCAGCTCTTTTATATTCCCACTACAAGTATGTTAACACACTTAAATTCCATCAGTGCCTATTTGAATACATATAAATCATTGTCTAAGCTTAAAAATGTATCCCCATATAACCCCAAGGTTAATAACATTCACACACTGCTTTCCCAAAGAAACTTTAAACTCTAAATACTGTATCAACTCATCATTTTTCATTACATTGCACTTAACACTTTCAATATATTAACAATAAATAACATCATATTTCCTTCACATAATAAATTTTCATAAAATAACATGACCAATAAATTTTTAATTAAATGCATGTTGCATTACATCCTCATACTAAATTATCATAAATAACTATATTTGTTACTACATATTTTTATGAAAATATTAAATTATTGAGTTTGTGTTACATTGAACAAAGTAATCTTCTAAACAAAGTTCCAAATTTTACCCAGCTCATTCACTAACTGTGTCTGTGTTATCTTTACCAAAACAAACCTACCACTTCACGAAACTACGAATGTATCTGACAAATGTATCTTGGCAAATATGTCACCTACACCTCCCAATCAATTTCCAAATTTAAACCCCTAGGAAATGAGGTACTTAAATTTACTATGATTTTAGTTTCTAACTTGATAAGTCTCTATTTAAATTCAACCCCCCCCCCCAAATTGTGGCACCCAAGGGTTGTGCTAGAATACTAAAAAAAGAAGCTCTCAGTGCTACCCTCATGGACAGTGCAAAAATGCTGAGTCACCGGGATCTCCATCCTTCCATTCCTTACTTCTTCCAGATGTTGTAAAATTCTCAATTTCACCTTTATTTTGGTTTGTCCCACATACCATTTATATGGTGTGCAGCCACATCCAGTAATGTAGACCTCCCCACAAGAATCACATCTAAACTCATTCTTTATCCAAAATCTCTTCCAATTTATCATCCAAGCATTCACATTTTTCATTTTATTGCATATTTTGCATGCTCCACAAGGGAATGCACTCTTTCTACTGCATATTGTACCTTGGTTTAAATAATTCCTTTAGGTTATTAAACCAGCCATATGAAAATTTGACTTTATCTGGATACAACTTCCCCATTACTTCATCCCTACAAAACCACAGCCACAAATTAACTAGGCCTCTAAATGTTTCTGAGAGGGGAGAGAATTTTGTCATGAAAAAAGGGGCTCTACCTCATCTTTCCCAACATTCATTCCTCTCACATTACTCTGATGCATTCTAGGACTGCTTGGTTTCCCTCTGTGATTGCCCTTCTCTTTAAGTTTGTTCAAGGCCTCCCGTATGTGCCCTTCAGTATAACCTCTCTTTAATAATCTCCTTTTCACCATATTGAATTCTCTCTCTAACTCTGTACTGTCTGAGGTGTTGGTCATAATTCTTTTAAACTCCCCATATGTTAAAGAATTTATTAAATGTTTGGGATGTGACGTGCTCTACTTGCCTCTAAGAAATTATCTGCAGCAGTTACCTTATGAAAGGGCCTATATTGCAGATTTCCCCCATCGTTCAAATAAAATTCTATATCCAGAAATCGTAAATTACTCCTACTAGTTCTATATGTGAACTCTAAACCAAAAGTGTTCCGATGCAACAAACTCATAAAGTCATCATATTCACACAATTCCCCTTTGCACACAAAAATCACTTGGTCTATGAAATGTTTGAACACGACTACCCTGTTTTTGACAAATTGTGTTGGATAAATGAACTGATTCTCAAAAAATGCCATAAATAAAATTGCATATGAGGGGACAAATGCTGCCCACATTGCTGTTCCCTCCAACTGTAAATAATATTCACCATCAAAAACAAAGTGATTGTGTGTCAAAGCATATTCCAACAGTTGACATATGTAAGTGGTATTAGGGCCTTCCCCCATTATTTTAACAATTGCTTTCAAACCTTTTCTAATGTTAATATTTGTGTACAAAGATTTAACATCTGCACAAGCAAGATAACAGTCAGATTCCCACTGTATCCTACTAATGCACTCCAATACATGAGAGGTATTCCAGATGTATGACTGGACTCTTGGGAGAAATACTTTTAATTGGGAATCAAAGAAAGTGCCCAGGTTCTGTAGAAAAGATCCCACCCCCAAGACTGTTGGTCTTCCTGAAGGCTTACTCACAGACTTATGAAGTTTAGGAATAAGAAAAATCTGGTATCCCTTGATTTTTTTTAATGTAATTTTTTGACATCCCTATGGTCAAGAAAACCCCAGCCTTTCCCCTCTTTCCATTAATTCCAATAAGCTATCATTAAAATCCTTCAATGTATTGGAGTGCAACTTTTCATAGACCTTACTGTCTAACAGTTCCATAGTCATATTGCTGTAGTCATTCTTGGTTGGAATGACCCAGTTCTCTTCTTTTATCTGCTTGTGTAAAAACATACTTATTGGTTAGGTCACATAGCTGTTTCAATGCCAACCATTGCTCCCTATTTAGGTTCCATGCTTTGGAACTTCTAACATACTGGTAATATGCATTTTCCATTTGTTTACATAATGCACTTTCAGAAACATTAATAGCATTTGAATTTTTGGGGGGTACAAAAGAACTAATGAAAGGTACCTTAGGTACATTCTATTTGCCATACCCAGTGGAAAAACAAGCATAATCACTACAAACTATATCAGAGTTATTTTCCAAAAGATCATCTGAGTATCAATCCATAAATGGATTATCATAAACAGAGACGTCTAGTAATGAGTCCTCCATATTGTCTTTGTTCGCTTCATTAAAGGTATTCAATTATTTTCCCTGTGTGGGCACATGCTCTTTAGCACCAAAAAATACCCTTAAATTCAATTGTCTACAAAACTTCTTTATTTCCCCTATAAAGTCAGCCAATGAAGGACAAAACATAGGGACAAATTTTGTACCTTTGAGCAACACACTCGCTGCTACATCCATTATCACCAAACCCGACAGGTTAACAATATTAAATTCCTCATTTCTTGTGTCACAAACAATACCCATTTGCTTGTTCACCACATTCACCATATTCTTGTCACTGAAAGAAGTGAATGCGCTAGGTATAAGATGAACATTTGACATAGTTAAAATGAAGGGAAGATTGATGTTAGTCCCTTCCACTTGTTGCAGTGTAGAGCTCAAACATTGGCTACCAGGGTTGGCCTGTGGTCTGTAGGGATGAAGTAGTGGGGAAGTTGTTTCCAGATAAAGTCAAATTTTCATATGGCCATTTTAATAACCTAAAGGAGTTATTAAAACCAAAGGCAGAAGATACAATAGGTAGTAGAAAAGGTACATTCCCTTGTGGAGCATGCAAAATATGTAATAAAATGAAAAATGTGAATGGTTGGATGATAAATGGGAAAAGATTTTGAATAAATGATGAGTTTAGATGTGATTCTTGTGGGGTTGGTCTACATTATTGGATGTGGCTGCACACCGTGTAAATGGTATGCGGGACAAACCAAAAGAAAGGTGAAAGTGAGAATTTTAGAACATCTGGGAGATGTAAGGAATAGAAGGATGGAGAGCTCAGTGACTCAGCATTTTTGCACTGTCCATGAGGGTAGCACTGAGAGCTTTGTTTTTAGTATTCTAGCACAGCCCTATGGGTGCCACAATTTGGGGGGAATTGAATTTAAACGGAGACTTATCAAGTTAGAAACTAAATTTCTCTCATTCCACTCTACTATCCCTTAACTACCAAACAGCTGCATTATCACACCCCACTCACCTGTAACTACCTAGTGTGCCTCAGGAATCTGCTGCTTACAGATTGTCTCTGCAGAATCTCCTTTACCTGCTCTAACCTGCTCCGTTCGCCCTGCGGGCAAACTCCACTCTTCTACCCTACCCCAGTTCCCATCCACTCTCAGTACTCCTACATTTATACTTCTGAGGCCACACCCATTCCGTTGTTATCCAATAGCATTCTAGTACTCATTACACATTAAATACCTACACACCCATCCTCATACTGCTTATAATTCTACTACCTCTGAAATACTATCTCACTCCAAACTATCTCTCTATCAACCCCTACATTCTGACTATATTCTATCTTCTCTCTCAGTGTGCCCTTAACTCACAAACCAAGACTTATAAATCTGTTTCTCTTATTTGCAGTACTACCCATTCTATCTATACCCTTTATCCTTACCTTGAATGAAAACCTACATTATACTCATCCCTTAAAACAAACATTACTATTAAGTCAACTAGCCATTGTAACATAAGATCTACCTCAACCTACCTTTCACCAAAGTATCATAAGGTAGCCCATATTACTTTCCTCCAAGTCAGGAAGTCACAAAACATTTTCTGCAAACTCCTGAAGTTTACATATAGTCTTCAAATACACCCTTTACTTTACGGTGACATTTATCCCAACCCCTGACCAAACAACAACACCCCAATAAACCCCCACCTACCTCATCCCACCACCCTATTCACTCCCACTAGAACCCCTAATTCTCTGCTCATAGCACATCTCAACATACGAAGCTTAAACAGTAAAATTAGCCAGCTACACACTCTGCTAGACATACATTAATTTGATATCCTATGTTTAACAGAAAGTTAGCTCAAACCAGTAACAAAGGACAGTGAAATCATCCCACCTGGTTATAATATCTTGAGATTAGACTGAACAACCAAAAAGGGTGGTGGGGTAGCAATTCTGTACAAATCTGAGTTACATGTTACTTCACTAGATGTACAACTACCTTTAGATAGTAATGCTGAAATCCTTATCTTTAAGCTTCAGGTCAATGCTACTAGCTGACTGTCAGCATGGTTTTAGGCCTTTCCATAGTACTACCACTGCTCTCTCATCCTTCTTTGACTGCATTAACAAACATCACAATAATAACATGCTCTCCTCTGCACTCTTTATTGACCTTTCTAAAGCTTTTGATATGCTTAACCATCAGATACTTCTAAACATACCCAAATCACTCTCTCTCAACACACAAGCATTACAATGGTTCAAGTCTTACTTAGTAAATAGACAGCAAGCTGTCCTTTGGCACAATCACCTAGCCACACATCTCCCTATTACCCTTGGTGTCCCTCAAGGCTCTATCCTGGGACCTCTCCTTTTCTCTATATTCATTATTGATCTAAATATAAATCTTCAAGCTACCTGCTTACAATATGCAGACAACTCCACATAAATTTGTGCTGCCTCTTCTTCAGCTGAACTCCAATCCATCACCCAAACAGTATTTAACTTAGTAGAAAACTGGTTCCTACAACGTTGCCTCCTCCTAAAAGCCAAAAAAATAAAATGATTGCTATTTACTCCAACACTAAAATCCTCACCAATAGATCTCACAGTTATATCCAACAATGGTACCGTCATAGCTCCTGACCCAACCAGCAAACTCTTAGGCATAATAATTGACCACAAACTTAACTTTATCTTGCATATTAACTCAACTATTAAAATAGTAAACAAAAAACTTGGTTCCCTTTACAGGATAAAACCTTTCCTTACCCCTGAAGCCAGAACTACCATTGCCCACACCCATCTGATCTCTACCCTCCTCTATGCCTCCCCCATTTATACTAATCTTTCCAAAAGCAACCTTAACAAACTGGCAACCTTAACAAACTGGCAACCTCCTATAACAACATTGCCAGATTTGCCACCGGCTCACCATTTAGAACCCACCATTGTCTAAATCTTAAACAGCTAGGATGGCTAGAACTGCAAAACCAGCTAGAATTTCAACAACTTACTATCACCCATAAGATTCTGTATCATCCCAGTAATACTCCTATTCTCTGTAGCCTTATCTCCCCCTACATACCTCTTACTACCCTTCGCTCAGCAAATAAATTACTAGTAACCATCCAGAAGTCCTATAACAAAGCAGGTAATTCCCTTTTCTCTAATTCTGTGGGTAAAACCTAAAATAGGCTTCCCATCGAACTAGCATCACTTTCATCATTACCACTTTTAAAAAGCAACTAAAAATACTCCTTAAAATACAATGGCTATGTCTGTGTACTAACCCAGATTAACATTCCCCCTGTACAGCATTACTGTATACCTCCCTCCCAAAACCCTTAAAGTGGGATTAGTCAGCCTCCTTTACTCTGATTCTAGTCTTTTCTGGGAACTACCACTGAGTGTGTACTTTGTAACATTCATCCTGCTGTAAGCTTGTGTTCCACTTTGTATATATGCCAACTTTTTTTTACTTTGAGTGTAATATTTTTAAACAACCTTAATAATTAGTTTGAATCTTTTCTTTTTTCCTGGTCTTCTACATGATGAATGTCAAACTCTTTACCATGTAAATATGCTTCTAGTAGTACTGTATTGTTTTGCTAAACTTTGTAGTTAAGTTCTTTGATGTTGATCTCCATCAGCTATGTATTTAATTTTTTATTTCCTGATTAATTAGCTTAATTGGAGCTTATCTCCCCGGGCCTCTATTGAAAATGAACATGTAATCTGTAATTGGACTAGCCCGGTCAACAGATGTTAAATAAATAAATAAATACATACAAAATAAATAAATAAATAAATAGTAAATTTAGGTACCTTATTTCCTAGGGGTTTAAATTTGGAAATTGATTGGGAGGTGTAGGTGACATATTTGCCAAGATACATTTGTCAAGTACATTCGTAGTTTAGTAAAGTGGTAGGTTTGTTTTGGTAAAGATAACACAGACACAGTTAGTGAATGAGCTGGGTAAAATTTGGAACTTTGTTTAGAAGATGAGTTTGTTCAATGTAACACATAAATTCAATAATTTAATATTTTTATAGAAATATGTAGTAACAAACAGATATTTATGATTTAGTATGAGGATGTAATGCAACATGCATTTAATAATTAAAAATGTATTGGTCATGTTATTTTATGAAAATGTATTATGTGAAGGGAATATGATGTTATTTATTGTTAATATATTGAAGGTGTTAAGTGCAATGTAATGAAAAATGATGAGTTGGTACAGAATTTAGAGCTTAAAATTTCTTTGGGAAAGCAGTGTGTGAATATTATCAACCTTGGGGTTATATGGGGATACATCTTCAAGCTTGGACAATGATTTATATGTATTCAATTAGGCATTGATTGAATTTAATTAAGTGTGTTAACATATTTGTAGTGGGAATATAAAAGAGCTGCTTGAAATGCATGGAGTTATTCCTTTAAAGGCCTGTGTGGCCGAGGTACCGGATGAAGTAAAATAAAGAATTGGCAGCTACAGCAGTGCTTCTTGTGTTTTTTTTTTTTTTTTTTTTTTTTTTTTTGTCATTTGTATAAGAATTAATTTTAGTAAGAGTAATTGGGTACCTTGTTAAGAGTTTTAAAGTAGCTGGCTGGTGGCAGTGAATCTACCTTATAGTCTGGGCAGAGGAGGCATAGCTGGTAAATCTGTGCCAGCCTTTCCCAAGTGTGTTTGTGTGTGTGTGTGTGTGTGTGTGTGTGTGTGTGTGTGTGTGTGTGTGTGTGTGTGTGTGTGTGAAAATCAAATCTCAAGGAGTGTGTGTGTGTGTGTTAGCTACTTGGAACAGGGACACAGAGCACTGATTTCTGCAGCGAGAAAGGTAAAGTCTTATTTGGGGCCTGGAGAGGAAAACCCAGCCCCAGGACAGAGTGTGCTCTCTGTGTGCTCATAATGGAAATTGTGCTTGGTGCAAAATTTTGATTCTGAAATTACTGTATGTATCTGTCTTTGCTGTAAGTGAACGTCCATCACATGTATCAATGGTGAGGATTGAAGCTCCTTGATTGCTGGCCCAGAGGAGGGGACATCACAGGCTTAGTCCAATAGTACTATCTAACATTAAGACAACAGTATTTTATGATCTTAAAGGTGACTGCAGGAAAGTCGAAGCATTATGTTTTACTACAGCTTTATGGGCAAACATAGCAATGTAACAGCAGCACATCTGAAATAATCTAACTGTGCATGGTTCATCACCTTTAGGAAAAGAATGTTAAAATTGGGATGAGGTACACAGTCCTTCTTTCATAAAAATAGTTAGTGCAGGTAGAGGCTGTTTCGTACCTCATTATATCATCATGACAATAGGAGTGGGAATATAAGAAAACATGCACTTTTAGTTAGCAGAGCTTGTATTATCTGAAATACTTTTTAATTCTTTATTTTTAAGCTTTACTCATTTGTAAAGTACTTTTCAGGAATCTCCCATGATGTTTGTGATTCCTGGACGGTGAATGATATTACTGAGGTTGACTTTGGTAAATGTTCATTACATCTAAGTGGAAGACAGGACATTAGCAGGATTTATTCTAACCATGATGTATTAATCAGTTATAATAGTCATACAGTTACTTATACATTGTAATGGGCATGCAGTTATTCGTATAGTGGATAAAGTATTAAATTGCCTACTCTTTGTGTCTGAATTCTCTTATAGTTTAGACATTGATGGGAAATGATGGAAAATGCATTTATGTACATGAAACATTATTAATTAAACCTTTAAGTACCATGTCTAACTTGTGCCTAACCTTGAAACAGGATCAATTCTGCCATGCCATTGCTATTTTTCTGTCTGAAAACATCACACATATATATTGATTATATTTTCTACTATATATATATATATATATATATATATATATATATATATATATATATATACACACACACACACACATTTATAAGTTTGAACTGTGTACTGATATATGTGAACTTTTGTGAACTTACAGAAACATTTTCTGGCTTATGGTATATAGCATGATACAGATTCATAACAGAATATATTTATTTAATAAGACAATCTCCTCTCTCTCTCATCCATCTCTCCTCATTCACATTTAGGAAACAATCGAACAGACTTCATTTAGTTGCTGACTGAATGCATACAGGATGGCGTGGATATATCTTCTGACAGCAGAAGGAATCATAGTAATAAATTCTTGCAGCCTCTTTGCACAGGGTTCCATGAGCAATTTTATATAGGATGCTGCTACTTTTTCTGTCACTAATAATTGTTAAATTCACTGAACCGTATAAAGGGCATGAGGACAAGAGGGCTGGATAGCAGGCTTCAGGAGTGATCTAATGTCAGGCTAATGGGACTATAACATTAGAAGGAAAGATTCCAGCATCCAGACAATGACAAAATGTATTTGCTATTTCCACAGCTATACTGCAGTGGACTGTCCCAGGTGATATCTCATGCAACCATTTGAGAACCTTGTCTGAAAGTTTCAGTTTTTAAATCAAGATGAAGGCCCATAATGTGGATTTAAAATGTAAACAATAAATGAGATGATTCTTAGAAAAGAGTGCAGTTATGCATGTTTTCTAGTGAATGCAGTCCATTTAATACAATTTTTGTAATATCTTTCAAAGACAAAGGCAAACTTCTTCAGCCAGACATTCTTATTTTAGGCAGGTGACTAGCATTTAGTGAAAAAAATAGATACTTAATACCATTGAAAACATCAAGAGAATTATAGGAAAATTGAATGTATTTTAATTTTGTGGATGCATATCTGAATTACTTTTTACAAGTCAAGATTCCTAATGATTATAAACAACAATGCACAGTTCTACAGTATTAATATTGGATTAATCAATGTGTATAGGCACAGTCCTGAATAATGTTGCACAAAGAGTATAGGGCTATGGAGCAAATAATATACACAGATATTAGAAGTATTCATACAACCCACACAGATCATTTCATAAAAAGGCAGAAATGACTATCTCTAAATGTGGAGGTAATACTTCTGCATTTAGGAAAAGAAATGGTCTCCAGTTAAATGATGTGCACATAAAGCCCCAAAGAAATGAAAATTAGAAAAATGGTTAGAGAATCCTTATCCCATTAGGAATAAATTGCATGTATGTGTAGAGAGGTGGCAAACTGACTATGACCTAATGACATGAGCTTGACTGCTTCAGGTTCTGTAAAAGCCAGGTGTGGGTAGAAGACCCTCCCAAGGGTGGGTGCAAGTCTTGTCTGCTACAACATTGGCCAACATTGGCTCCCCCTGTATGATAGGAGAATGTTGTGTAGCACTAAGAGTGTAGGTGTGATCTTGGCTCCTGTAAGCCGCTAAGACAGTCTTCTAATGAGGCACGACTTTGGAAGTATACAAATGTTAACACTACTGGGGAGGGGTCCTTTGATGAGCTCTCATGCCGCAGATGCTCATGTCAGCCACTAAAGGTTGGAAACAAGACTCATCAGAAAGAAACTGTAATGGCTGCATACATGACAGCACCAGTCTTAGTTTGTTCTGTCTCCTAGTGATGGGAAAATTAAAGGTTCTGATTGGTCAGTGAGAGGTTAATGGTCAGAATGTGGTATAAAAAGGGAAAGAAAAGAATAACGGTGTGATGTACAGTAAAGCGTTGTAACATAACCTGCTGTTAAACAGTCTGTTCACATCTTACCCAAAGCAGTGCGTCAAATGCCACAGAATGCAAAAACAATCTCCAGTAATCTAATGTAAAATCCACTGTCCATCTTGTCACAATGTTCTCCAAAGTCTTCCAGCCATCATGACATTTGAAGTCATCTTTTAAGGTGACTTACTAAAAGCACTTTCCTGGCCTTCTTGTATCAAAGCATGGCCGCAGTCCTTAACTAATGTTAATCCAGACTCAGACTGAAAGCTTTTTCTCTTCACATAATCAGCTCCCAGAGAGTAACCGATCACAAGATTAAACAAAATAATAAAAAATATGTAGCTAAGTGACACAAGCTGATCCTATCTTAGACATTTGATATTTTATCCATAAACTACATTTGATGCATTTCTTTTCTTCAGAGCCAGCAATGCTTTCTGGGACTGCCTGCCTTTTGAACAACATAATTAACACGATTGTATTTAAGATTCAGTTGTGTTTTATTCTTTCTTTTCCAATACAGCTGCCATACTTTTTTACAATATTAAGAGAAAGAATTATGTCAATATTTTGTACATGTTCTGTGTTTGTTGTTTTTTAAGGCATATAGCAGATCTTATAACCATTGGAGTGAAACTTGCAGACAAGGATGATAATGTTGTGATTAGAGACGTGTATTTACCGGTGAAACAAATATTGACTACTGCTGAAGAATGTCACAATTTAACTGAAAATCCATTGTTCAAGATTCAAAATTACTTAAAATTTCTCAGTGAGATAGCAGAATGTGAAAGTTTTTCTTCATCTGAGAAAACAGGTGACGAAGCAGTTTTGCCTAATTAAACTATTTTTTTATTTTAATGCTTTCCTAAGGCCCACAAAGATCAGTTGGAACCTCTGGAAATGCCTATTTTTCTCAGATTAATAAACCTCTTCAAATAGCAAGCTGTGTTTTAGATTCTGCATTGCAAATGCAGGTCTTTTTGGCAACCATAGAGGTTTTAAATTTATTTGGTTTGCAGGCTGTTTCTCGTTATTTTTAGAGATGTGAACCTCTATTCCTTTGTTGGAAAATGTATGTAATTTTTGCTTAACCAAATTTTTATAACTGTTAATATTATTATTATTTGTTATAGAAAATATTGTTTGCAACTTCAAGATACAGAAATGGGGCCAAATGTACTCCAAATTATGGTACATGGGGTTTATGGGGTACATGGATGAGAAGAATTGTTATTGAAAAACATATACTAATAATGAGATTGTTTGATATTTTACTTTTTTGTTAAAATATCAAAAACATAGGTCAATATTAACTTCACTGGAAGAGTGCAGAAAAATATAAATGGCATTAAATTCACCTGTAATACTCGGCCACTGGAAATAGTTTTTTTATGCAGAATCTGGTTCTCTTCAAACTACTTTATATAGAAAAATATACTTCTCGAATAAATGCTGACATGCAACAAGTGCACATACCACAGATTTGATGAAATCACTTTTCTGTGTAGAGTTACTTCAGGCTAAGACATCATGTTTATTGGAAAAATGAATCCTGTTGTGTTACCCAGGATATCCTAAAATGTTTGAGCAATTGAGCTTATACACATCATAACCTAAAGTTGTCTTCCGAGTAGGCAATGTGGGACTATAAATACATGTAATAAGAAGGGACATTAGGTAGAAATTGATTTACATTGAGTTACCCAGGATATCGTAAAATGTGTGTGTGATATAATACAGATTATCACCAAAATTCATCTTCTGAGTTATGGGTTAGAGGAAGACCATCGGCCCAACTACTAGAGTAATAAAGTAAGGAAGTATTAGTTTGTAGTCTGTTTGGGAGGTATTGTCAGTCATCCCCCAAAACTATTCTGTGTGAGCACTCTAAACTTGATATGTGTATTTTTATAGGAGAAGGATCCCATTTTATATAAAATATTCTTAGTTTGTATGTGCAGGGATTCCATTAACATACAACAGATCAGTGGTCAGTCACCCTTTTAAGATCACTTAGCAACAGGACTTTTACATGGAAGCTGCTGCATGTAGATTATGTTGTTTAACTTTATTTTACATGACTGTATGAGAATGCAAGATCATGTCAGACAGATCAGCAATGCAGATATGGCTAGTTCTTTTGTGATTCACGTTAAACAATTTCAGAATTAATATAACTTTTCATAACCATCTTTGATCCAATTGTCCCAGTGTCCATGCTACCAGTGTCCAGTCATACCATTCATTCCTTCTCCAGTGGGGTACTGTGTCCATTTTGTAGGATTAACAAAACCCTCTTCTGTCCTGGATCACACTGGTTCATGAGGTGAGGACAGGGCCCTGTAACCCATTTGTTCCATGCAAGAACACAACAGTTTCGACACTGTAGCTGTACATCCAATTCGTATCCCTAGGGCAAGAACTAAAGGCTATTTGTTCAATACGCAGACCAAACCAGATAGTCCATGAGAAGGTAGGGGCCTGGTAGAAGGGAGTAAGTCTGACAGTAGTCTGGCAGACTACCGCCTCTTGAACTGGAGTACTCTAATCCCAGAAACAGTTCCATTGCCGCCTGGCCATCAGGGATTATGGGAATACCTCAATGCACACACTATCTACAAGGCTGTGTACATGCTACATTACCACTGGGTAGTATATGCATGCCGTCTAGGCCTGAACCAAGTGCTCTGCTTCCTCCAGCACCCTTATTGCTAGCTGAACATGAGTTGTCTGTCTCACAGAGCTTCATCCTCCTGCATCATGCATACAGGGATAAGATTATGTATCATTTTAACATTTCAGATGTATGTATATATGTAATGTGTCTAATATGTTACCAATTAAGAAACATTTTGCTTTTCACTTAGAAAACATTGCAACCAAAAGATTTAAATCATGGACAGCGCATGAAATATTTACTTTAATTAAGCCTAATGAGGCTGTTGAGTTCTTTAACCTAACATTCCTAGACATGCTAAATAGGCAAGCACCCACCCGCCAAAAACAAATAAAACATAGCCATTCTAGCCGGCTCTCAAAATCCACCAAAGAAGTCATGTCCACAAGGGATACAATCTGGAAATTGTGGCAGAAAAACAAAGCCTACAACTCTAATACAATGCAAACAACTCTGTAACCAGGAAAAATGTCTAATAACCAATGACAAAAAAGCCCACTGCCTCCACCTACAAAGCCAACATAAAAATAATCCCAAAAAATTCAGGTCCTCCATCAACCATCTATTACATCCAGGTTCTCAAAGCAAACCATCCCCTGACCCACACAAAACCCCTACTGAACTCGCCACCCTCTTCAGTTCCTACTTCATTGACACCGTAGCTAAGCTAACCACCACCTTTCCTACAGTTAACAGCACCACCACCAAGACAGCTAATGACCAAACCATCCCAGAAAACAATCCTACACATAACTCTAACCTAAAATTCTCCCCCATACCCATTGCCACAATAAAAAAAAAATTACTTAAGCTTAAACCCTGTACTCTAGCCCCTGACAATCTATCCCCACACTTCCTGCAGCTAGTTGCAAACTCTACAGCTTATCCCATCAGCATACTCATTAACAGATCAATTAAAGAGTCCCTTGTCCCAGACATCTGGAAAAAAGCATTCATTCTCCCCTTACACAAAGGTGGCACCAACACAGACACCACAAACTTTTGACCCATAGCAATTCTCTCACCCCTCTCTAGAATACTGGAAAAATGCATCCGTGCCCAACTCCTCAACCACCTGCTTGAAAATCAAATTCTATCACCCACTCTGCATGGTTTCAGACCAGGGCACAGCACCACTATAGCCCTCCTCTCCTTCCTTGATACAGTTAACCAGGCACAGGATTCTGGTAAAATAATCTCTTCTCTTTTCCTCAACCCCTCCAAAATTTTCGATACCATTTCCCACACTATCCTCCTCTGTAAACTATCTACCCTCCACATTTCCCCACCTACCCTACAATGGTTCAATAGCTATCTCTCCAATAGGCAGCAATCCACCAAATGGCAACAGTCTTACTCTCCCTTCCTCAATACTTCCACAGGGGTACCCCAAGGCTCCATACTTGGTTCTGTCTTATTTAGCATCTTTATTAACAACTTTCACACCACTCTCCCACAATGCTCAGTAATCCAGTATGCTGATGACTCTCCAGTAATATGCACTGCAAATTCCAGCTCTGAACCCCAGCAGATCACCAAGAATGCCCTCACCTCTACTGAATCTTGGATGCTTAACAATCATCTTGCCCTAAATCCAAAAAAAACTAAACTAATAATTTTACCCTCAAGAAAATCATTCCCCCAGATAAAAAAAAAAAAAAAATCTCTTCAGTATACAAGATAATACCACTATAGAAGTTGTCCCACACACTAAATTACTACATGTCCTCCCTGTGGTTGCATAGGTTTCCTCCCACATCCTAAAGACAATGCTGTAGGTGGATTGGACACTCTAAATTGGCCTTAGGCGTGAGTGCATGTGTGTGTGTACCATCTGTGGAAGGTTGGGCGCTGGGCTTGCAACTCAGCATCATAAAACTCCACTGCTAATCATGAGCGGACAGGTTATCCACTGTGGCGACCCCTAACCAGTAAAAGTCAAAAGATGAAGAGGATTATAGACTAAAACCTAAACTTTGACCTACACATAAACAGTAACATCAAAAAAATACACCAAAAGCCCGGTATGCTCTACAGACACACACACTTTCTTAGCCTCTCTACTAGACAAACCCTTGCAACTACATTTGTATTACCCTCTCTCCTTCATGATGCCCCTCTCCTCACTAATATCCAAAATTCTACAAAATCCAAACTTGATATGTGTTACAACAGAATAGCCAAATTTGCCACCAAGGCCAAATTCTCATTCCACCACTGTAGCTCACTGAAACAATTTGGCTGGTTGGAACTCCCCCACCATCTCTCATTCACCCAGCTAACTGCAGCACACAAAATAATCTACAGACCCACAGACTGTCCTGCTCTCTCAACTCTACTTGCCAAATACCAACCCAGCAGGCAACTAAGATCTGAAAATCATCTACTTCTAAAAGAAGAAAAGCGCACCTTACTGGCTGGTCAACTGCTTTACTCCTTCACCATTGCCAAACTATGGAACTCGCTTCCTCCTCCTATCAGAAGGATGAGCAGCACCACCACCTTCAAACAAACACTGAAAAATCATCTCAACTCTTCCTGGCTATGTACCTGCTCTACACCTAACCTGTTCCTTCATCTTATAACTAAATTCCTCTGCTTTTTTACTACTAGTGTGACTGATGCTTTCTTCATATTTATTATTATTTTTTCTTTCATCACTTGTTGATACTGGTACAATAATACTGATTAATTGAACTCCTTTTTTACCACTCTGAATTCATCTGGCAACCAACTAAATTCCTGCTTTTATGTATATGTCCTGTATGTGTTATTGTAATCAAACCAACTAAATTCCTGACTTACTGGTTACAGTAATATATACAGAATATATAAGTATTTGTAACACTGTTTCTACTTCTTTACTAATTAATGTTTATTTTTTTTTCTGCATCTATGTTCTTCTCGGAGCTTTTCTCCCGGGCCTCCACCGGAAATGGGCTCTTTTAGGCCAAGTGGACTTTCCCGGTAAGTAAATACAATAAATTAAAAAAATAAATAAAATGATGGTAATATTTAATGCTGGCAATTATCTCACATGTTCATTTGTTTAAGTAATGTCTATGAATATGTATTTCACATATCATTGGTCTCTCGTTGTATGATGGGAAGTTCATTGGCTTTTTCTTGGGTGATCTCTTGCTATTGAAATGATATTTGCTTATTTTAAAATTTGAAAACCTTGAAGGCAAATGGCAGATTCACTAGCTGTGTTTCAAATGAAGAAATATTTAGATTTTAAGTTTGACTGCCTGGTTTGAATGTTATGAACTCTCGTATTATACTAGGAGAATTTGTGGAATGAAGACATTCAGTCAGCTTTCTGTCTTATTCTAGAAAGAAAGCAAAGGCCTACAATATATTAAGCAGGCTTTATGGAAATGGCCGATGCATTATATATTGCCTTTTGTTATGCCAAGAATCAGAAACCTGCACAAGGCACAATAGTAACTACATCAGTAGTAAATTTCAGAAAACTTTGTGCAGCACAAATTCTCGATTTTGTCATCTGGATTACTGTGTGTGTGCCTTCACAATGAGTAACAAGTTGAATGTAGAGTCTGAAGTAGGACATGTTTTGGCACAGCTGTGCTACATGGATCCTAGAACTATCTGCATATTGAAAATATATCTGAATGTTATGATTAGCTCTAGGAGTGGAAGTCCCAAATGAATATAGTACAGTTGTATGTTAGGTACTTTCTGTAACAGTAATTATTAAGAAAGCTTTAAGAAACTGTCGCAGTTACACTAAAGCTGCCATCCCTACATTCTACTTTTTTGTTCTGATAATATTTCAGATTACTGTAATCACAAGCCCTGTCAGGGCCATACATCTCTGTAGGAACAGAGAAATGCTGCTCCCAGTGCTAATTATACATGTGTGTCACACTCGACAACCGAGTTTCTGTAGAACACTCTCATAAGACCAGCATTAACTTTCACAGGAGAAATGAGCACAATCTATTGAATACTCTGAGACAGTGGCTGTACACAAGTGTTTTGATTTACTGTTACCCTGACTGCTCCTAGAATGATGCTATCTTAAATACCTGAAACATCACACATTTCGCCTTTCCTCTGTCTTTTCAAGTTCGCTGTCCTTTAAATGTGACAGCCATGCACATTATTACTATTTCTTATTCTTCACAAATGACATATTTGTTTTTGGATCTTTCTCTTTGCACTGTACTTTATACTTCATGTATTAATTACCTTTGGACCTGTCACTGTCTTCTCCTTTGAGTGCACAATTTTCCTTCTTTTTGATGAGCACACTAATGTTGAGTTTTGAGACTAATACATTCTGTAATTCTTATCTTTATTTCTTCAGCACTTTGTATTACACATTTACTTATGGGCTCCTTAGACCTGTATGAATGTGTAACTCTGAGCAAGTCATTTAATGAGACACTGCTCCCGGGCTGAGTCTGAAAAACATCCATGGAGATCAGAGCTCTACTCTGGAAAACAAATACAAATCATATGCCATTAGCTTAGTAAGACCATCACAATATGACCGTGTAGAGCGTGAACTATATTACATCATTACAAAGTAATGTCAGAACCACTTATAAGAGAAACAGTTAAAATGGCACCCTAGTATATGTGTGTGTGTGTGTGTGTGTGTGTGTGTGTGTGTGTGTGTGTACATATATATATATACATATATATATATATACATATATATATATATATATATATATATATATACATATATATATACATACACACACACACACACACACACACACACACACACACACACACACACACACACACAAAATGCACTTATTTCTGCCTGTACCAAAGTAATATAAACCTATTTACAGGAAATAGGGGTCCATTTATATGAATTAAAACATTTGTTCACTGCTAATAAGATGGCTATTAATGATGCAAGAATTACACCTCTGACACAGAATATATTAAAGGGCTGTCAGAAGGCAATTAGAGTTGCACATGACTGCCATTAGCCCTATTTATGTACAAAAATGATAAATGTTCTCAAGGCCAGTTACTCACCTTGCTAGCATCATTGAAACAGAATGTACTGTGTTTAGCATAACTGAACCATTTTCTGATATCTGATTTTAACGTTGACTTCCTTCTTCAAATGCTATTATTATATTCAACTGCTTCTGGTGTCATAAGTGCCTGAAATGTTTCACAAAAGAAGAGCAAAAAGTAAGTAAATAAATAAATATGAAAAAAGAAAAGTTTTTTTGTTACTTTGTTTAAACTGCAGCAATCTGATGGCTACACTTTTAACTTGCTATAGCTTAGCACACATAAAAGCACTGATGTGCTGAACTGACTTTCAATCCCACCATGTACAGATGTGGGTACAGAAGGAGGAACGCAGGAGCTGCACTTCATGCCTGTTGCTCTAACACACTATGCTGAGGGCAGCTGCCTGCTTCACCCTCACCCTTTTGTATTCTTAATGATTTTACACTACTTGTCCAAGCTTTATGGTGCCATCTTAATTGTTTTGTTACATGCATCGGCATCCCTGAGTTACGGGGTGTTATGCTTACTAAATTTGCTTCCCATTCCAAAATGGTAACATCATAATGTGCCTCTTATTTTATTTTCAGAAACTTCATGTGCAGTGGTCTGTACCATTGCCTATAAATGCTGCATCCCAGAAAATAACATCCAGGTTCAAATTACACTTCTATGCTAAATGACATTGGCTTCTCTTTTTTGAGTGCTACTTTCAAGGACCATGATATTTGGGACTGAATGAAGAACGAAGATGGGAGAACCCATTTTATCCAATTATGTAACCGTTAAAGACCTGCAGAACTTACCCTATGCATATGCTTTCATTTTAATTCATTCCCAGCATGAATGTTTGATTACTCTTGTTTGCCTGAAGGACAATCGTACTAACGCAATTTTCAACACCACCAGCCTAATCCATAATGCAGAATTCATTTCTGACATGAGGCGTATGGCAGCTAGTGTGTCTTTGGTTAGCCAAGGGGCAGTTTTGCATTTTATTCTTTTAGTTTTTAGAGGGGCAAACTGTCTAGGAGGTTTAAGAAAGTTGTATTGAAGTAGGAAACAGCATTTTCTAGGGATAGTTTTTAGAGGGCTCCAGTTTTCTAATTTTACAGATTGAGAAAAGGTGTTTGGATTAAAGTTTTTTAGGGAGCGAGCAGTGATATAGTTATGAGATAGTTGTATGAGAGAAGGAAGTTTGCAAGCAAAAGTGGGGAGGTGATCGCTGAGGGAGTCGGGAAGTGCGCCACAGTCGGAGAAATAATGCGGGTGAGAAACTAGGACACAGTCTAGGATACTACCACAGGAGAAACGTTTGGAGGGTCGAGTTGTGGAGTTGATGAGCTGAGAAAAATTATAGAGGCTAATATTTAGGGAGTTTGTGGGGGTCTGAATGGAGGACCAATTAATGTTCATGTCACCCAGAATTATAGTTTCCTTGCTAATGTTGGTGGAAAGACAGGAGAGGATATCTTCAAGTACTGAGATATTGTCTCCAGGGGGAATGTATAGGGAGGCTATACATATGTGGTTGTGTCTATTAACTTGAAGAAGAGCCAGAATTAATTCAGCTTTATCGAACTGGGGAATAGTTTTAGTGTAAGGAGTAACTGATAAGGAGGATGAGTATAAGAGAGCTACTCCTCCACTTTTTTGTGGGTTCTGTCTTTTCGTATGATAGAGTAGTTGGGTGGTGTTATTTCTGAGTCCTTTTATATGAGGTTTTAACCAAGTTTCAGAAATGGACAGGATATCTGTTCATTGTGGAGAAGCCAGGCATGGAGGTTGGGGATTTTGTTAGCTATGCTTTGAGCATTTAGAGAGATGAATAGGGTGGGTTTGGATGTTGAGAATGGGGTATCAGGGCCTGGGTTTGGGTGTATGTTGCTAGACAGAAGGATGGTAATTATATGTTCAATTAGGCTGGAAAGGTACTTGGACTGTGTTGTATCAGAGTTAAGTGACAGTAGATTTGTGGAGGTATGAATGGTTAGTGAGGAAGCAGAATACTTATAGGGAGAAATTATTTTGTAAGGAAAAAGTAGATCATTATTGATAGGATATAGGTAGGGGTATATTAGGATTGATTATTATGGGGGTAGTATGAAAGGATGGTGAATGGTTAGAGATGAGGGGCTGGGTGAGACAGATATAGGATACAGTGAGAAGCAGTAGTATTTGAGCTGAGAAGGTAGCAAGTTTTGAAACCATAGTGAAATTTGAAATACTTTGAGGGTTTGCATGAAACTGAGTAGATAGAGGAGTAGGTTGGGTTGAGTATTGCGGGAGAGATGGGGGAGGTGAGTAGTGATAGGTAGGGAGTGGGTTGTAAGAGGTTATGATGTGTTGGTGAAGGAAAGAGTGTATTGGATAGGTATGGAGTCGGTGTGGCTTTGTAGGATATAAGTGTAGAGGTGCTGGGGGCGGGTGCGAATTGGGTGCAGGGAAGGGAGCAGAGTGAGCCCAAAGGGCGAACAGAGCATGTAGAGCTGAGGAGAAGAGGTTGCCTACCATGAACAAACAGTGAAATTGGAAATGGGCAGTGAGTATGCGAGCCATTTCAGGTAAAGGTGTACTGGGATGCAGCTATGGGCTTTAATTTACAACTATGAGCCAAATATTGGGAGAGATACTTAATTTAGAACTATAAGCCAAGTATTGTGATAACTACTGAAGAAAAATGTCTAACATGAGCTGGTGCTATTGGGGGATATGGGTAAGAACAGGAAGGTTTACACTGCCACCTAGTGGTGAAAATAGTAATTGCTACTGGGATATAATAGCTGAGGAAGAGGGGTGGGAGATATAGGGGAATGCAGACCACTGCAGGTTCATAGGTACGTACTAGGCTATTGGCCCTAGGGCCTATATAAGCCTAGCCAAATGGTACCCTGGCTTTCGCCACCCAAGAAAATTATTTTCCTGTGCCCCTGTCAAGCAGAGCCACAGAAGTGATCCCCGGGGTGAATTTCCTATCTCCCATTCAATCATCAAGATTTTTCTTGAAGAGTGCTAATGAGGAGGTTTGTTTGCTATAGATAGGTAGTTTGTTCTAGGGTATGGGAAGTCTCTGGGACTTGAATCTATCCCTCCAGCATGTTCTGTTTATTGTGGTGACAAGATTTAGGTCCCTAAAGCGTGTAGCTTAGAAGGATTGGGATTTCTTTAAGTGGACCATGTCCAACATCTCTGGGTTTGACATAGCTTTGTATGTTAGGCAGAAATCACCTCTGAGTAGGTGATATGCGACATAATAAAGCTGGAGTGTTTTTGAGATGGTCTGCGTAGGGCATCTGTTTGAGTCTGGTAATCCTCTTTGGAGGTATTTCTGTGGCCTTTCCAGTTGTTGTAGATGTCTTGTGAGGTACATACCAAAAGGGGCATTGTACTCTATAATGGGTTTAATGAGTTGTGAGTAAAGGGGAACAATGACCTCTTTTTTCCTGGATGAGAAACCTTTTGTGATGAGGTGTGCCACATAGAAGGATTTCCTGACTACTGTGGCGATGCGATTATCAAAGGAGAGGCTACTGTCCACCTGTGTCCCAAGGTCTCTTATCATACTTTCAGTGTTAAGTAGACTACCGCCTATGTGGTAGTTCATGGGTACAGAGCTTTTACCAAAAGGGATGACAATGCACTTTTTGGCATTGAGCTTGAGACCATGTCTTTGACACCAGGCATCTGTCTCAGTGAGGCCCTTTTGTAGGATGTCCACATCATTAGGAGTTTTGATTATGGCTCCTAGTTTGCAGTCATCTGCGAAATCAAAATTCATTAGCCAAAGACCTTCTGTGTTAGCCTGTACTTCAGAGAAGTAGATACCAAATAGAAGAAGGACCCAGGACTGAACCCTGTGGTACTCCACTTGTCACTGGTCTGAAGTTGGATTTGGAGTCTGCTACTTTCACAGTGTGGGTTTTGTCAGTGAGCCAGTTGGCAACCCATCTTGTGACATAGGGATTTATACCTAGTTTAGTGCATTTATCTATAATTCCAGAGTGGAGGATGGTGTCGAAAGCCTTGGCGAGATCTAGATAGGCTGCGTGAACCACCTTACCCTCATCTACGGCTTTGGTGACCACTTCAAAGAAGTCTATCAGGTTTAGGAGACATGATCTGCCTTTTACAAACCTGAACTGGGTAGGGTCCTGAGTTTGGAGATTACCAGCGTCATTGTTTATAAGTTCCATGATGATACGTTCCATAGCCTTGCAGACCAGGCTCGTCAGGCTAATGTGTGTTAGTTCCTGAGGTCTGTGGTGGCTCCCCCTTTGTGGAGTGTGATAACCGTTGCTGTGCACCATTCAGTGGGCATAAAGCCTGAGGTGAGGCTGTGATTGAACATGGTACTTACATGGGGTGCTAGTTCATTCTGTAGTTCGTGTAGAATGCAGCCTGGGATGTTGTCGGGTCCCATAGATGCTGTGTTCTTGGCTTTGGAGAGTGCAGCCGTGATTACAGGAAGTTTGCATTCTTCGGGTATAGAGATGGGCCAAGGAAAGAGTGTATTGGATAGGTAATGGAGTAGGTGTGGCTTTGTAGGGTATAAGTGTAGATGTGCTGGGGGCGGGTGTGAATTGTGTGCAGGGGAAGGTAGCGGAGTAAGCCCGAAAGGCGAACAGAGCATGTAGGGCTGAGGAGAAGGTTGCCTACCATGAACAATTAGGGAAATTGGAAACAGGCAGTGAGTATGCGAGCCACTTCAGGTAAGGGTGTACTGGGATGCAGCTATGGGCTTTAATTTACAACTATGAGCCAAATATTGGGAGAGATACTTAATTTAGAACTATAAGCCAAGTATTGTGAGGACTACTGAAGAAAAAAGTGTAACACAAGCTGGTGCTGTTGGGGGATATGGGTAAGCATATTCTACATGTAACCTACTCTAAACCAATACTCTAAATGTAATCATTTATTGACTTAAGTGTCTTTGTATGTTCTATATGCTACTAATATGTCACTGTGATATTATTAGCTATTACACTAGGTTATTTTGATAATCTCTGCTCGTCACTATTATGTATACATTCTATTGTTTTGCATTGTGGAGCTATTCTCCTTGGGCCTCCACTGAAAATGGGCTATCTTAGCCCAGTGGACTTCCCCGGTCATCAAACTGGAAATAAATAAATAAATAAATAAATAAATAAGCACAGGAAGGTTTACACTGCCACCTAGTGGTAAAAATAGTAATTGCTACTGGGATGTAATAGCTGAGGAGAGGGTTGGGAGATATAGGGATGGAGACCACTGCAGGCTGCTAGCAACGAGCGATGGGGCGCAACAGTAAGCAGACTTACTAAGCAAAAACAGTGGAAGTAAGACAGTAGATAATTCACATACACTTTTAGGTCTTGGCCAGCCGCACGTTTGTTTTTAAATATATAGCTTTTTTTTTTAATTCTGTTGTCAGTAATTGAAAAGGTTCCAGTTGGCTTGTTTTCAGAGGTGGTGATTCATGGTGATGAAGTGGAAAGCACTTTGGAAGATGGGAGCACAACACTTAGCAGGCTGTAGTCCAGCCTTCCATTATGATTGTGAGTTCCATATTATGATGGCAATAATTTTGGTACATATTTCTTTACTTATTTGCACTTTTAACCAGGATAGTGCCAATGGGCTGACAGCCCCTTTTTAATGCAGTCCTGGGAAGGAAAGCTCTTGTGTTTTCTTACAAACCCATATAGAAGACACAACAGTAAGAGGAAAAGAAAATGTTGAGTAATATTACTTTTATAAAAGTTTACATTATAGTTGCATATAAAAAATGTGTCAGCAGGAGAAAAACAATTCTGAGTAGTTGTCATAAAAGCTTAAATAATACATCATAATTTTATCTTAACAATGATAGCAGCATCTGGAATGTACAACTTATAGGAAGGTTTCACAGTTGACACTGTCATTCAGAAAGCAGTAAGATGGGGTGGGGTTAGAAAGTTTATAATATGTGAGATAGGTAAATACGAAGGAAAGAGTGGGACAGAGATAAAAGGGGTTGTTATCCAATAGGTCACAATTATATAAGAGAATAGTATTAGAAGTTCAGGAAGTGGAAAGGCATAACCTTGATTTCCGTTGAAACTGGTATAGGCTTGCTTCTCCTTATTGTTCAGAATGAATGGAGTTGAATGGAGTCCAAACATGTCGCTACATGAAATGAGTACAGGGAATCCTTAACCAATTATTAGATTTAGAGGGCAGTGATTGGTTTAGTTGTCAGCAGTTGTCTGACTGAAGTATGTCTATACAAGAACATGGAGATGGCAGGACACTTATCTGGTTTGTATAATGTATTATATGCCACTTTGTTGGAGTATATCTTGGTTCTAGCTGTTCATCTTGGCGGAAGATATAATGGGTTTGATGGGAAGGTCTGTGGCAAATTTTGTTGTTTTTTTTTTTAACATTTCTAAATTTTATAGTTGTGATTTTTGAATGTTAGTTGGTGTGGCAGCAGCATAAAGACATTTTGTAGTAGAAGAGTTTGGGCTGACTATATAACTTTGCACATGGAGATTGATGACTTCTGATTTTGCACAAGGTACCAAGGTTTTCATTAGTGTTGGATAACATATAGTTAATGTGATGGCCAGCTTTTTGTTTATTATCAGTAAGTACTCCTACAAATATTGTTTCTTCTACAAATTTCAGTACGGGTTATTGACTGAAATGATTTGGAATATGTACTTTGCTATGTAGCATTTATTTTTCATTATTGATTGATATATATATATATATATATATATATATATATCTATATATATCTATATATATGTGTATATATATTTAAGTTGAGTTACTAGCCCATTCTTCAAGCTGCTTAAAGGAAGTTTGAGTTTGAACTTGAAGTTCAGTGATTGTGTTGGTTGGGCATATTAAAGTTAAGCTGTTGGCATACTCGATGATGATGATGCTGTTATTTGCAGTTTTATTCCTATTACTGATAAAAAGTGTTGAATAGTAAGGGTTTGATGGTGGTTCTTTGCAGAAGTCCTACTATATTCTAAACAAAGGTTGAGTAGGTATCTCTCCATTTTACAAACTGATTGTGGTTAGACAGATAGCTATTAAACCAGTTTGCCAATTTTAGCATGCCTGTGTGGGATACAGTATAAAAGGCCTTGGATATGTCTGTGAGTACCAAGGAAATAAGAGTGTTTTGGTTTAGGTATAAATCTATAGTGTTAAAAAATTCAAAATTGCAAAGTCATTACTATGTCTAGACTGAAAACCATGGTGAGTTGGTAAAAAAAGATTATTGGAGGTGAAGCCACCTGTTGTGTTTTGCTCTTTACCGGGTTGTTTTCATCAGTCAGAAGTGTAAACTCTTTCTTGTGTTTCATAATAAAAATACAGCCCTATTCCTAAAATGTAGAATTAAATAATTATTTGATTAAAACTGATAATGTAGTGTGACTTAAAAGAATGTCTTGTTGACACTGTTCTCTTCTGAAATAGACATTAATAGCTTCTGTGCAGTTTAGTCCATAGGTTCATACTAACTGCCCTTGTGGGCCATTTTTTAAGCCTAGTCAATTACCCAATGTGAGAATCAAACCCTGCACCTTGTGTTCATAAGGTAAGCACCTTTACCATTATGCCAACCTACCACCCCTAGTATGCTGAAAAATGTTTATTTTCAATCTTTGTGTTTCTAGGTGTAGTATACCTGAGTTAAAGATATTTTCTGCCAATTAACTCCATTCTTGTAACCTGGGATTGTTTCCTACCATCTACAGTTGGAAAGTGTGTGGAAAGATCCTTCACTTGACATTCCTACTGCTCATCTAGACATTTACATGTAGTGACTAACCCAGTTAAATACATAAAATAGATAAGGATTGCCTCTAAATTAAAGCTATGCCTTTTGAGATTATTCATTAAACAGATGAGTAAATAAAGTTAAACGAGTTTTTGTTTTCAAAAGAGTTGTATATAAAGTGAGGAATTGTTTTACAACTGCATTTTGGATTTGTACAGATATGTAACTGACATATTGACTTAGTTTCATATTCATGTAATTGGGCTACACAAGGAAACCTGCTCATGGTATATTCTGCAGTGCCTCAGGAGTGGTTAAATCTCAGGAACAGTACATTTAACTGACTGAGACCATTAAAGAGCTGTGCCGTTTCTGGTGGCCATTGTGGGAAACTGTATTATTTATTTTTATGTACTTGGTAGATGTAGGATTGCATCAAGGATTAATAGGGATATTCGGTTTTGAGTATAAATGTTAAGGAAAGTATAACTGATTTTTTCACACTGTTGTACAGGATAGGGTTCACAAAAACAGTGATCCAAATATGCTTTGGTTCCTTCAAATGTTTACAGCCTCTCAGTACTGCATGTATATGGTAGTAAAGAAAATGTGTTTGCCAGAATTACATATTTTAAGTAATGCTTTCTGAGAGGTCAGTTAAGCATGGTTTTTGATATCATTGTTAAGTAATGACAGAGATTTCTGTTAAAGGAGTCAGAAAAGACATTGACCAGACCTTAGTGGTTGAAAGATATTTATTATTTCTTTTCAAAAGATGTTATTGCTTACAGGAGACTAGAAATGTATATGGCTTGTATAAAACGCTGTTATTAAATGAATGTCTCCATCACAGAGGCGTTATCGGCTGCTTAGAACACTGTTGTTTTTTTTTTTTTTTTGATAATAATGTGCAATACTGTATGGTACCACTGCAATAATTCTACAGCTGAATGCAGGTTAGCTCTTAATGTTTTTTACCTATGTTTTTTCAGTTTTCATTTATTAAAATACTTGATGGTCACAAAACATCAGTTTGGAATTATATTGAACTGCTTTTTCCATTATATGATCATAAATTAGGCATCATCTTTGTATTAATCCATCCATTTTGTTATGGGCATAATGTATTATCTGTTTTGCACTCCTGATTTCCTTTTTTTTTCGTATGGAGATAATTGAGATACTGTCTGTTTGAGTCGTCCATTTTCTGTACCTGCTTTCTGTTTTAGTGTCACAGGAATGCAGATAGTCTCCCAGAAAGCAGCAGGTACAAAGGAAGAGCTAGCCTGGACGGGATGTCAGTCCCGCCACAGGCCACATATTTTGATAGACACACACACACACACACACACACACACACACACACACTTACTTTTTAAATGCAAACTAACTTTTAATGGTTACCTCTTGAGAATGCATACACATACATGTACACATAGACACTGTATTTATACACGCACACACGCCCACACACAATGAAGATTGACAGGCAGGCAGAATAGGGATGGCAAATCATTTGAGTTGTTTTTGCTGGCAGCAGCAAAGAATGCTAGAAGAAATGAAAAGATTTGAAGACAGAGAAAGAGAAGAAATTCTTTTATTTACTGTGCATATGACTGAATGCTGTTATTTGACAATGTGGTGTGAGCATTGAATATTGTGATTAGTGAATCTGAGTAGTCCAGAACTATAGTGAGACTATAGTTTAATATAATCAAGACAGTGATGATAAAACCTGGAACATATGAAGAAAGAGGCTATGGTGTTTTTAAGTGAGACACCAAATGAAAACATGAAACCAAAATGAAAGCAAGAAGTGATATGTGGTCTCAAAAAGATCAAAGGGGATGCAATATGAGTAGAAAAACAAATGTAGCCTGAATTATGGTGGTATAGGAAACGAGCAGGGAATTAGCAGAGAGAAGCAGCGGGTGACAACTGTTAGGTGATAAGGTAATTGGGAAGGAGACGCAGTTAAAGGCAGTGAGGGTAAGGATGAAGGGATACCGACTGCAGGAATCTGGAGAAGCATTAGACAGCAAAGGCTATTTTGTCACTTTCAAGAAGCATTTTATAGAAAGGAACGAGGTAGAAAAAGAATGGGCAAAAGAAGTGAAGAAATGAGTTGTGCAGGAGACAGATATCAGAATGAGAACAACTGTGCAAGATAAGGAAAGAAGACGCTAGTGGAGATGGAGCCGTTGGTGTCAGAAAGATTAAAGATGAGAGAATGAGTGTGATAGTTTAATAAAGGGATCATGCGGATTAGAGATAGAAAAGCCATTTAACAATGGGAACAGTGTTGAGAAATGAAAGCAGGAAAGATCATTTGGTTTGTAGGATGACATGAAAATGATGTATGTTAAAGAGGAGGATAAAGCTGATGAGAAACATTTTTTGAATGGGCTATAGTGAGGTTCTGGAATACAGGTAGAAGGAGGGAGGGGAACCTTAAAGATAAAATGAGACGAGGAAGAAGTAAAGGGAGAGAGAGGAAATATGTAGAGGCAAAGAGAGATGTATCATGGCAAAAAGACTGCTGCCGATTTCAGATCAACAAATGTGGGTAGAAGAAAGAGGAAGAGGCATGACAAATGCTAAATATATGTGAAGGTGGTACATTGATTAATTTCTTCTAGGAGTGTTAGTGAGCAAGTTGAATGTAAGAGAAAATCGAAGATAAAAAAAATTCAATATTGAAGAGAGATCGTGAGAGAGTGAGAAATAGCAAAATATGAAAAATGAACTTAGTTTAACTCCAGAAGATGATGGGATTGGAAAATAGTTCATAGAAGCTTATAGGAATAGTATTAGGTATACAGGTTAAATATACAGAGAGCAAAGGTAAAAAGGTTGGTAAGAGCGAATAAGATTATTAGTACAATCTAAGTTGTACAAAGAAAATTAGACAGAAGAGAAGGATGGTCAGTCATATGGAAAAAGATCGCGTGTTACTGTGAAATGCATATTGGATGAAGGTAACTGAGCAAAAGGAAAGAAGAAAAGAGAATAAGGAATCAAGGTGGATTAAAGGATGCCATGGGGGTTATAAGGAAGAAGGCATAAAAGCTAGGTATTAACGTTAACACGTAAGACATAGTATCTCAGAAATGGCAGAATTGCTTGGATTGTTGGGAAAAAGGCAGGACTCCTCCTAAGGTGCAGAAGTGATTTTTGAATAGAACATTCAGTGTATAAAAGTCAAATGTGATAAAAAAGATAGATTTTGAAGGATCAGGGAAAAAGAAAAGTGTTCTGAATATGCCTCAGAGTATACCTGACATCCGGAATATTCATAGATGTTCTATGGAAATGATGGAATACAGAGGCTGAGTGATGTAAACATGTATTAGGATTGTAACTTGTTGCATGTGTATGAAGCATGTGCAGTGGCTAATAAATGTAAGATTTAATTTTAATTATTAGATGAAAATTACTTCATAAGTAATGAAACATAAAAACATGATTTGCTCTCGCTTCCCTATAACTCATTTGTCTCGCATGTAACATCAAGTATGTTTTTCTTGCCTATTTTGATACTGCATAAACCGTTTCATTGACAACTGTCTCCGCAGTCCACATGTCACAGTTGTGTTAGACACCAAATAATTTTCATTCCTTTTTCTCCCTAGCTGATGGCAGTGATGCCCGTTTGTGTGACAATTTCTCTACCAGTTTACATTCATAAGTCCTTCATTCTTCCTTTCGTGTCTCTTTTAACACCATTATTTTTCTTACCTTAGCATCCTCTCTTTCTTCATATTCACCCTCCAAACTCTTCATGTAAATAATTTTACCTTTATTAAATCTTATACTATTCATTTTGCCCTCTCCATAGCCATTTGTCAACTTTTGTTCTGCCTCAGCTTCTGATTTTAACCCTTTCTTCAGTAGAAATGCACATTTTATTTAGTTTCCTTCCTCCTTCCACTATCGTTCTTTCTCATTTATATTATAATGACTTATTTTTACTTTCTTTTAATTCACTGTCAGGTCTTTCAATCGCAATGTCTTTATCTAATAATTGATTTGAATAATTTGCATATTTTTTTTTCAAATCATTACCATTTCGGCCTCCACTAACTTTCTTCTTTTCATCTGCAAAAATGTCATCACGTATTCTACTACATTCCTCTTTCAGCTTCTTCTCCTAAGGTTTTGCAATCACATGTTATATGGTTAAACAATGCAGGCCTACACTACTGGGGATACTCTCTTATCAAAATCTGTTGTATAGTTTTTTGTGTACTGACATCACCATGACATCTCCACAGCCACAACCTCTGCCCCCACTCCCACTGCTGTTTATATAAACACAGCGTTTCTATGGTAATTTAGCATCATACAGAGTACATACCACACAGATGGACCTATCTGTGAGTTGCTCTTGCAGGCATAGTAATTTAATTCTGTATAATGTCCCATGCATTATATTATATGATGAACTATAATAATTTGTTTCCTTATAATGTCCCATGCACTATATAATGTGATGAACCCTAATTATTTGATTCTGTATAATGTCCCATGCACTATATAATGAGCTGAACTGTAATAATTTGATTATGTATAATTTTCCATGCACTATGTATTGTGATAAAATGGTAGGACGGTCCTTGGGCACTCATAATAAGATCATTTTTGATTATGAGAGGTAGAAACCAGGTGCCACCAGAAAACAATGATATATTATTACAATACTGGAGTTAAAGGGTATGCCTGACAATGAATATGTCTTTTAACATTATTGGATGTAGGAGAGGGACCGTAGAAAATAATCATGTCATCTATTATTATGGTAAGTGAGATGGTGGACACAAGATAAGAACAGCGTACTCTGTATGTTGACTAGTGGGAGAAAGACTCCCTATACAATGGGCACAAAGTGAAAGGGAGGGATGGTGCATGAAACTCGTACATTACCAGAATCTGATGGCTTATCTAAGGTGTCATGGTACAACAGGAGCATTACTGTATGCATTATGGCCACATGATGCATATACTGCAGTGCAGACAGAAAAAATAGTGAAAAAGTGCACTCTCTAAAACATTGGGTGATATCAGCATCATAATGCTTTCTGTGGGGTGGTAAAACCCACCGTGCCATTCTTACTTGTAAACTTCACAACAAATTACCTCATGGAAAAAACAACAACACTGAATAGAGTGAAATAATGGTACAAACAAGTACAGCGTCATTGTGCAATAACATAATGTTAAGTAATTTGCAGGAACTGAGGATGTTCTTCGTGTTTCACTGTTGCAGTCATCACATTTGGGTTATCCCTGCCAGGGTAGACCTCAATCGGCCCAAATACCAGAGGCTTAGTATTTCTGCGTCAGTTGCTGTCGCTCCAGGAGTGACATCAGGTCGTCAGTGGTATAAAATCAGGCAGCCAATGCCATTACATCAGTCTTTCTTGCCAAGCAGCCTGGAGGAGAAGCAGTTTGCATGAATGCCGGTCGGCCGCTCTTGAGATTTTTTATTTCCAAATTGAAGTTGAAGTCTTCTAAAGCTAAGTACCCCATTGGGGATCCTTTTCTTGCTCTAATCGATGTCAGGAAAAAGTTAACAATTGTCTTGCCTGTGGAAAGCAAATACCACACTGAGACTTTCATTCTTACTGCATCACTTGTTTAAGCCCAGACCACGACGTCCCCAGCTGTCGCTTTTGTGCTATGTTCAACGCCAGAACTATACGTCATTGGGCCCTTATTGTAGCTAGATATTTCCGCTCTCAGTCCTTGAATTCCAATATGACTTTGGTAAGCCATCTGACAACAGATCTTCCGAAAAATCGTAAGAATAAAGACCCAAAAGGAGAGATATCTATACCAAACGATTGCAGCCTCCCAAACATCTCCAGCGCCCAAGTGAGAACTGCTCTCTCCAAAGCAAAAAACACAGCATCCATGGGACCTGATGGTGTCCCCGGCTGTGTGCTCCACGAACTCAATGAGGAATTAAACCCACAGATAGGACAGCTGTTTAATCAAAGTCTTACCTCTGGATACGTACCCAGGGAGTGGCGCACTGCAACTGTGGTCCCACTTCACAAAGGCAGTGCCTCCACCGACCCTGGAAATTACCGGCCCATTAGCTTGACAAGCCTTATCTGCAAAGCCATGGAGAGGATCATAATGGACCTCATAAATAAAGACATAGGGAATTTGCAGACTTTGGATCCAACCCAGTTTGGCTTTGTCAAAGGCAGATCATGCCTTTTAAACTTGGTTGACTTTTTCGAAACAGTCACCAAAGCCATTGATGTGGGAAAGGCAGTCCATACAGCCTACCTCGATCTGGCTAAGGCCTTCGATACAATACCCCACTCGGGTATCACTGAAAAACTCATCAGCTTAAATGTTAACCCATACATCACAAGATGGGTTGCAAACTGGCTGAGTGACAGAACCCACAGGGTCAGAGTTGCTGGCGCCATGTCAGACTCAAAGCCTGTCACAAGTGGTGTCGCACAGGGCTCAGTCCTGGGCCCACTCTTGTTTGGCATCTACTTTTCCGAAGTACAAGCAAACACAGGAGGGTTATGGCTGACAAAGTTTGCAGATGACTGCAAACTGGGCCATAGTAGAAAACACATCTGACACAGATATCCTTCAGAAGGGTCTCACAGAAACGGATAACTGGTGCCAGAGCCACGGCCTAAAGTTAAATGCCAAAAAATGCATAGTCATACCCTTCAGGAAAAACAAGGTTACCCCTAGCTACCAAATAGGTGGCAATCCACTGAGCACAGAAGAAGTTATCAGGGACCTGGGGACCCAGGTTGATAGTAGTCTGTCATTCGACACCCATGTAGCTAAAGTAGTTAGGAAGACCTTCTACATTGCCCACCTTATCATGAAGGGATTCTCATCTAGATCAAGGGAGGTTATAGTCTCCCTTTACTCATCACTCATCATACCAATGATTGAGTACAATGCCCCATTCGGAATGTATCTGACCCGACACTTGCAGCAGCTGGAGAGGCCACAAAAGTTCCTCACCAAAAGGATAAAGGGTCTCAAAATCTATCCTATGCTGCCCGACTGAAAGAACTCCAGCTCTATTCAGTCGCACGCTTGCTCAGAGGTGACCTTTGCCTAACATTCAAGGCCATGTCAAACCCAGATTTGATGAATATGCTTCACCTCAAAAAATCTAGAGCCATCAGAGCCACAAGGGCAGGAGACTTAAACCTCGACACGGCTATTAATAGGATGTGCTGGAGGGATAGATTCATCACCCAAAGACTCCCTATGCTGTGGAACAAAATCCCGGTACATGTGAGGCAGAGCACCTCGCTGGCCTTGTTCAAGAGAAATCTTGACCAATGGATGGGAGATCGCAGATATACCCCAGGGATTACCTCAGTGTCACTGCTCGACAGAGGCACAGCAAAATAATGGGTATAGTTCCCCATACTAAAGGGGTGTCGTAAGCCACAAAACGATGGGCTAGGCTTGTAAATGCCCTCGGGCAGATAGCCTAGTATGAACCTATGAACCTATGAACCTATGAGACAGACTACACAGGTCCAAGACTGCCAACGACACTTCCATTAAGCTAGTCATCAGTTCTCCGGTCCTCAGTGAGGTGCTTTTGCAGCCCCTGATGCCCGCTTCTGTGGATTCGCAGGCCGCTACTGAGACCCTTTCAGAGTCCAGTATGCCACAAGACTCTTATTCAACTTAGGATCCTGCGGATGTCTCTACCTTGGATAGGTCCAAAGCCGCTGAGCAGGCACCGGCTTCCGAGGAAGTACTTCGCACTACCGATACTCGACACAGACCAACGACTTCTTTCGTGTCTACAGTTCTTTCAAAAACAACTGAGTTTCTAAGGCTCAGGGTACGAACCACATCCAAAAAAACGACCCAAGCTCAGGCACCTGCTTCCTTGCCTCAGATTCAAATGCTTAAAATGGTGGAAGACCTTGTAATGCTTATCAGGGGAAGCCAGGCTACCCCTTCCAAAAGAAAAAGAGACTTGTTCCCAGTAGTTTTATCTGAACAGGAGTCCGATGACTCTGATGCATCTGAATATGAAGATATGCAACCCCTCTCTGCTTATGAGGTTTCTGATGTAGAGGAATCCATCCCTTCAGCCTCTCCACCCGAGGACTTTTCCTTTGGGGAAATCCTACATACTTTAAGAGAGCATTTCCAATGGAAATGTCACGACTATCCTCAGTCAAAAAAGAGACTCAGGGGAATTCTTAGATCTTCCACAGCACAGACCTCTGGCCATTCCTCCTGTCCTGGATGTTGTGGATGATGTTTTTATGGAATCCAGTCTGACCCCGGACACCCTCCCTCCTGCTCCCAGGAAATCTGACAGTTACTATAGAGTCCCTGACTCTCACACATTTATTTTCAAAAGTCCTACTGCTGACCCTGAGGTCATCTCTCAAGGACTTAAAGGAATCAAAGCAGCTTCAGCTAAGAATCCCACCCCTATGAGCCACTCCTTGAGCCAAAAACCTACGACCACCATATAACAAACACCTTTATTCAGGCCACATAAGATGATCCACTGTACACAAAACGAGTCAGCAATCCAACAATCCAAAATGGTAAAATAATCCACAGGATAGGTCTCTTTTTCTTAACACAAACATTTGTTCTTTCCTTAGTGTGTTGTGAATCTTTAAATAAGAATTTTAAATTTAACTTCCTCACAAACAATTTTAATTCAATTAATGTGTCACAAATATTTTCCTTAAAAGTTGGAACAAATTTAACCCCCTTCATAAGCAAATGAAACAGGTCTCTATTAATTTCAACCTCAGCGTAGTTGAAAATGTTAAATCCCCTATAGGTGTAAACTAAACCATTGTTTTGAACAACAATTGTTTCATCTGTTCCTGGGTCAGAACAATTAACATCATCTAAACCTGATGGTAACTGCTCTTTTTCCACACGTTTTGATTTCTGTAGCTGTTCCGTCTCCCACCCCCGCCTGTTGCCCCTAAAAAACTACTATTGTCTTCCCTATGTTTGTATTTGTCCTGGAGCCTTGCTGATTTTCTAAGGGGTGGGTAGTCAGAATCATATGTGTTATTAATATTGTTTAATCTACCAGTGGATCATCTTATGTGGCCTGAATAAAGGTGTTTGTTATATGGTGGTCGTAGGTTTTCGGCTCAAGGAGTGGTTCATTGGATGTTATTAGTGGTTGTTGCCACTCTTTTACACACCTTTTTGGTTTACTAAGAATCCCACCCCCTCAGACAGGGATTCCTAAGCATTAGACAGATGGGGTAAAAATGTATACACCTCTGCTACTCTTGCTATTAGAGCATTAAATTGTCAGTTCCATATGCTGAAATATCAGCAGCATACCATGGAACTTCTCAAACAAAAAAAATCTTCTTTCCCTGCTTGTGTAGAAAATAGAGTTAAAAGAGTTAATGCATTCTGCAAGTCAAGTAACTAAGCACATCTTACAGTGTGGTTTTGATGCCCTAGAAGCATCTTCTAGGGCAGCAGTCACTGATTATGTCCTTAGAAGGCATGCTTGGCTTAAGGAACAGACTTTGCCAGACCATGTCATATCCAAATTATTGGACACACCCTTGCACCAAGGCAGAAGAGGTCTTAGAAAAGATGGACGAAAAAGCTAAATCTATGCAGACAGTTAAAGATGTCTTACAGGTCCAGCCACCGAGATTCAGTAGGCATTGCCCCTCCAAGCACTGGTCCTTTCCTGCCCCCTCCAAGTCAGCTCAGCCCAGACACAGGGGAACCAGCCCCCCCCCCCCCAGACAATAGCCCCAGGGAATGCAGAGATCTAAGTAATGGAATTCCTCCCCTTTAAAACCAGGGAGTGCAAAATCACCCCCTTATGGTAAGAACTCACAATGACTTTACACTTTCACCCCCTCCCTCTGCCCACCTGCTCTTGCCCATAGGAGGAAAACTCATTTCGATTCAAACAACTGGGCCACCATTACCAACGACCACTGGGTTGTCAACATAGTGTCCCAGGGATACATATTTTATTTCCACACTCTGCCAACCCCAAAAGGGTTCCCAGATCTTCCCCCAAACCAGTGGGCAGAGGCCAAAAAGCAAGTCCTTTCCCTGCTGTCTATGAGGGTAATAGAGCATGTTCCTGCAGAACAGATAGGTCAAGGTTTCTACTCCAGGCTCTTCCTGGTACCCAGAAAAGAGGGCACATGGCACCCCATCCTCGATCTATCCATTCTAAACACCTTTCTGGTGATACCAAAATTCAAAAGGCTCACCCTCCAGTAGCTTCTACCTATGCTTTACAACGATGCTTGGTTAGCCACCCTAGACCTAAAAGAGGCCTTACCTACACATCCCAATCAGGGAATCATGCAGGAAATACCTATGTTTCAGGGCAGGATCACTGCACTTTCAGTTCTCTGTGCTTCCCTTTGGCTTATCCACTGCTCCCAGAGTTTTCACAAAATATCTGGCTCCTGTCATTGATTTTTGCAGACAAATATTCAAATTTACCCATACTTAGATGACTGCCTGATTCAGGCAGACAATCGAGAAAAGTTGCTAAAGCACCTGACCTTTTTAAAGGACCTACTGACCTCCCTGGGGTATACTATCAATGAAAAGAAATCCAAACTAGTACCCACACAAAAAAATGTATTCCTGGGAGCAAGCCTGGACACAGCATTCCAGATGGCATTCCTTACACCAGAAAAACAATCCTACCTGACAGCCTACTTCTCCCAACTAGCCACCAGGACCCAGTTATCTGTAAGGAAAATCCTGCAAGCTCTAGGGTTCATGGCTTCTTGCATTGCTCATTCCATATGCCAGACTGCATATGAGGAAACTACAATGGCACCTAATAAGCCTTTGGTGTCAGCACTCTCAAGACCTGGAAACTCTTATACCAGTTATACCTTGTTTAAGGAAAGATTTTCTTTGGTGGGTAGCAGCATGCTACCACAACAAGGGACTTCCCTTCTCACAACACCATGCCACCCAGACCCTCACCACAGATGCATCAGACTATGCCTGGGGTGCACACTTGGATGGCAGGTGCATTGAGGGTCAATGGAGTCCAAGTTAAATACATCTGCACAGCAACCAAAAAGAGATGTTAGCTGTTCAGCATGCCCTGACAGCTTCCAGACCCCTACTCTCCCTGGGGCCTCTACCTATCAAAACAGACAACACCACGGTGATGTGGTATATCAACAAGCAGGGAGGGACTCACTCTTATCCTCTGTGCAGGCTCACCATGACCCTTTGGCACACTGCCTCAGCCATGCAACTACACCTGTTAGCACAATTCCTGCCAGGCTGTCTAAACTCTCTGGCAGACAATTTTAGCAGAAACCTGCTAGACCTACACAAGTGCCAGTGAGACCGAAGAACCTTCACCTTTGTAACCCAGAAATGGGGCACCCCGAAGGTCAATCTCTTTGCCTCCCACTCCAATCATCAGCTCAACAAATTCTGCACCAAGGAACCTCACAGCAAGGCCTGGAAAGTGGATGCTCTATCCTTCCAGTGGGCAAACCTCCCTCTCGGTCTATGCATTTCCCCCTCTACCACTCATTTCAAGGTTACTGCTCAAAATAAGGGAGGAAAAACCGAGGACAATCCTGATTGCCCCAGACTGGCCATGCCAGCATTGGTACCCACTACTGAGCAGACTTTCACCCCTGTCACCTACCTCAGATCCCAACACTCCTGACGCAGAGGAATGGAGAATTCATGCATCCCCAATTGCAGACCCTCAATCTGGCAGCCCGGCTTATTCCCTGACCTCTCCTCAAGCTGCCAGTCTAAGCAAACAAGTTCTAGATGTTATGCATGAGGCCAGATGCCCCAGCACTAGAAAGTGTTATGCTGACAAGTGGAAAAGGTTTTGCACCTGGATTCAGGCTAAGGGAGCTGGAATGGCACAGCCATCCCTACTTCTCATTCTGGATTACCTGGCCGACCTACATGTAGGGGTCTGTCCTTCTCTTCTGTTAAAATTCAAGCCTCTGCCATCTCTGCTCATTTCAGCACAGAGCCACCTCTTTTCTCACACCCTCTCATCAAACAGTTCCTAAGAGGGGCTAGCAACTTGAGGCTACCCAGAAGAGCTCCTACCCCAGCTTGGGACCTAAACTTTATGTTAGAAAAGCTCACCCTGCCCCCATTTGAACTGCAGCTTCAGCAGAGTTAAAATTTCTCTCTTGAAGACAGCCTTGCTTCTGGCTGTCACTTCAGCTAGAAGAGTATCAGAGCTACAAGCAATTATGGCTGTAGAGCCCGTCATCATTTTCCATGCTGACAGGGTCTCCCTCAGGACTAACCCATCCTTTATACCAAAAGTGGTGTCCAGTGTGGCTCTCAACCAATCCATTCATTTGTCCACCTTTTTCCTTAACCCACAAAACAAGGGGGAAAGGATTAAGCACTCTCTAGATGTGCACAGACAGCTCAGATTCTACCTAGACAGGACTAAATCTTTTAGGAAAAACTGATCAATTGTTAGTCAGCTTTACTGCAGGAGCAGAGGGAAAGGCCATATCCAAACAGACAATTTCCAAATAGCTGGCACACTGCATCAATTTCTGCTACAAACAGCACGGGAAACCTCCCCCCAAGGGGGTCAGGACACATTCCACCAGAGCAGCCTCCACCTCTGCAGCTTTCCTCAGAGGGGTCCTAACCAGGGACATCCTGGAGGCTGTAACATGGACATCTGTTCATACCTTCACCAAGCATTACCACCTGCCTATATTCTCCAAATCCATAGCAGGCTTTGCCACCGCAGCCTTGCAGGACATCCTAGCCAGCCCCCAGTCTTCTTGACTGTCTCCACCATTTTCTTTAGCTTTGGGAATCAACCCAAATGTGACGACAGCAACAGTGAAACACAAAGAACATAGTACAGTTGTGTACACTTACTATAAATGTAGATGTTCAGGTGTATTCACTGTTGCAGTCCTGGTTTTCCACCCTCCATCCCCCTGGTCATCTCTCTCTCTCTCTCCTTACAAGGAATTTTTGGTATTTACTTTCTACTGGTGGTGTTCTTCCACCATAACCTAGCTCTCTATTTGGGGCTTCTGACAGGACATGAAAAACTGATGTAATTTTATACCACTGATGACCTGACGTCAGTCCTGGAGCAACAGCAACCGATGCATAAATACTAAGCCTCTGGTATTCGGGCTGACTGAGGGCTACCCTGGCAGGGATAACCCAAATGTGATTACTGTAACAGTGAATACACTCAACATCTACATTTATGGTAAGTGTACACAACTGTACTTTTTGGGGAGTAGGGGTGAAGAAAATGGCTAAGTAGAGTTACATTTCATGGATGGGTAGTCCTGTCATAAAAAATGTAACCTCTTTTTTAACAGTAGAATAAGGAATGTACAAATGATGTCTGAATACTGAACAAATAAAATAACCATACCTTAATGCACTTGTATTTCTCAGGATTTCACTATCACCTGTTTAGTGCCCTTACTATGTCTGCCAATTATTCACAGATCTCAGGGCAGTTGAAGTTTCTTCTGTCATTCTCTTTAATTGCCCCCTCTACCCACAATCAACTAATGACGGTAGGTACCACTTCCTCTATCAGATGTTAACAACAATGCAAAAAAAATCTCTGCTAAATGTCAAGGTGAGCAGCCAAGTAATGCTGTTGAGTAAGAGAGAAAAAAAAACAAAGCATGTCATTCATGACCAGGATGGGTAAATCATAATTTACAAACCTGTGCTCCCTGGATTTGATTTTGATGATTTGTGCTAGATCTGGAAAAATCCTCCTGCCTCCCGAGTTTTTTACAATTAGGAAATGTATGATTCGTGGGCAATATTTAAGCTAAGTGGACATGAAACTGTCATTCTAGCTTGCTGCTTCAGACATTTTTAACAAACTGGAGAGTAACGCTGGAGTATATTACTTCATCAATACTATTCTTATGTATCCTGTTCCTTCAGGAAACCACAGTGACCAATACAGGCATGAGCTATCTCCATTCATGATAAGGCCTTAGCTCTGCATGAAATTGGAATTTGTATACACAATGTACTGAATAATTAACCGTATCCTTAATTGGGGGAGGGAAAGAAAGAGGCCATCAAGCTGAACTTTTGGGGAATCATTTTTGTTCTACTTTGGCTGCTCATTCTTTAATTTACCATTTCAGTCATTCATTTATTGTTTTATTCTCCAGTACACATGTTGCATTATTCAGTGTTGTTCAACAGCTGAACCCTGTCCCAGCTATCAATGCCTACAAGGTAGAAAACCACTTCTCCAAAAGGCAACAGTCCATCAGAGGACATATGCTCAAACATACAGACTTTGAAATAATCCATTTTTACTTGGATGAATTGAATCTGTTCTTAGCACTGATGCTGTTGATTTACGATGGAGCATTCAGAGCAAGTTAGATCTTACATTTGCTTTTGTGTGTGTGAGGGGAGAGGGTGCTTAGGGAGACAAGGCCAAAGGAACTAATAGTTTGTTACCTTATCAAATGTCAACAAGCTGTCATACTGTAATTATGGAAGGTGTTGGTTATTGTCATAGCTAAGTATCTGAAAATGTTAAGATTAAAAACAGAATACCTATACAGTCTCAGCATGCATTGCTTGATGTGCTTCTATAAAAACACACTGAGCATCAAGGATGACAAAATCAGCTTCTTTAGTATACATTTCTAGCCAATTTAATACTGAAATTTTTGTTTTGAAAAGAAAAACAACTTTCTACAAAAAGCAAAGACTTGCTTGTTTTTCAGTTTTACTTTCTACGGTAGAATGGCATTCCAAATGTACAGCAGCTTTGTTCCTTCAGATAATTTCAGCAGGTTACCTTTGCTAAAGAATGCTACTACCCATTTAAGTAACATCTAGAAATTGCCCCCAAACTGTCAAACCCTATCTGACATCAAAGGTCAGCTTAACTTGATGATGAAGATAATGCACTATATCTTGCAAGTTTCTTTGGTGATGCTTTTAAGTACCTGCCAGGCCTGACTGTCCTGCAGTGTGTAAAGTGATATCCTTTCCTTTTTCATTTAGGTGTATGTAATATTCTGTCCTCAAGATTTGTGACATTGGTCTGAGGTATGAGAAACCACATCTTTGCGATATTTAACTGTATCCATAGGAGCTTCATATGTCTTATATGACCAAAGGTCTTATCCATGCTCAGACATACCTCTCCAACTTTGCAAAGGTAATTTTTCAGGCCGAATTCTCTAGAACATGATGTAACATTTGGCTAATGGTGGAAGGAAGTAAGAAACAATATGCCTTTATAGTTCATTTAGTATTCCATTACCCCTCGGTCTTAACTTCTCTTCACCCTTCTACAACTGTTTCCTCGCCTCCGCATTGCCCACATGGATTCTATTTCTGCAGCACATTCAGTGGTTCCACAGCATTCTAACTGAAGGTATGCTTTAACAGTTTGAGGAAGTATTTAACCCCTGACTCTATATGACACCTCCTTCACCATATGTTATTCATATTGACCGCTTCTCATTATAGGTTCATAGGTAGGTACTAGGCTATTGGACCTAGGGCCTATATAAGTCTAGCCAAAAAAAAATGTACCCTGGCTTTCGCCACCCAAGAAAATTATTTTCCTGTGCCCCTGTCGAGCAGAGCCACAGAAGTGATCCCTGGGGTGAATTTCCCATTTCCCATCCAATCATTAAGATTTTTCTTGAAGAGTGCTAATGAGGAACTCTGTTTGACATAGATAGGTAGTCTGTTCCAGAGTATGGAAAGTCTCTGGGAAAGGAATCTATCCCTCCAGCATGTTCTGTTTATTGTGGTGACAAGGTTTAGGTCCCTAGAGCGTGTAGCTCGGAGGGATTGGGATTTCTTTAAGTGGAGCATGTCCAACAGCTCTGGGTTTGACATAGCTTTGTATGTTAGGGAGAGATCGCCCCTGAGTAGGCGATATGCGATGGAGTAAAGTTGGAGTTTTTTGAGACGGTCTGCGTAGGGCATCTGTTTAAGGCCAGTAATCCTCTTTGTGAGGTATTTCTGTGGTCTTTCCATTTGTTGTAGATGCCTTGTGAGGTACATACCAAAAGGGGCATTGTACTCTATAATGGGTCTAATGAGTGATGAGTAGAGGGGAACAATGACCTCTTTTTTTCTGGATGAGAATCCTTTTGTGATGAGATGAGCCACGTAAAAGGATTTCCTGACCACTGTGGCAATGTGATTATCAAAGGAGAGACTACTGTCCACCTGTGTCCCAAGGTCTCATCACATTTTTGGCATTAAGTAGACTACCAGCTATGTGGTAGTTCATGAGTACAGAGTTTTTACCAAAGGGGATGACAATACACTTTTTGGCATTGAGTTTCAGGCCATGGCTTTGACACCAGGTATCTGTCTTAGTGAGGCCCTTTTGTAGTTTGTCCACATCATTAGGAGTTTCGATTATGGCTCCTAGTTTGCAGTCATCTGCAAACTTTGTTAGCCAAAGACCTTCTGTGTTAGCCTGCACTTCAGAGAAGTAGATACCAAACAGGAGAGGACCCAGGACTGAACCCTGTGGTACTCCACTTGTCACTGGTCTGATGTCGGATTTGGAATCCGCTACTTTCACAGTGTGAGTTCTGTCCATGAGCCAGTTGGCCACCCATCTTGTGACATAGGGATTTACACCTAGTTTAGTGAGCTTATCTATAATTGCAGAGTGGGGGATTGTGTCGAAAGCCATGGCGAGATCTAGATAAGCTGTGTGAACCATTTTACCTTCATCTATGGCTTTGGTGACTGCTTCAAAGAAGTCAATCAGGTTTAGGAGACATGATCTGCCTTTTACAAATCCAAACTGTGTAGGGTCTGGAGTTTGGAGATTACCAATGTCTTTTTTTATGAGTTCCATGCTGATACATTCCATGGCCTTGCAGACCAGGCTCGTCAGGCTAATGGGGCGGTAGTTCCCGGGGACTGTCGTGGCTCCACCTTTGTGGAGTGGGATAACCGTCACGGTGCACCATTCAGTGGGTACAAAGCCTGAGGTGAGTTCTATGATTGAACATGGTACTTAGGTAGGGTGCCAGTTCATTCTGTAGTTCGTGTACAACGCAGCCTGGGATATTGTCAGGTCCCATGGATGCTGTGTTCTTGGCTTTGGAGAGTGTGTTTTTCACCTGTGCAGCCATGATTATAGGAACTTTGCATTCTTCCGGTATAGAGATGGGCCCTCTAGGGGGTGAGAGGGGGGTAAAGTTAGCACTGAACCTATCTGCTAGGATATTGGCAATATCAGTTGGTTCTGTATATTTAGCGCCATTGTGCTGCAACTCAGAGCAGATCTGAGTGTTCCCATTGAGATTCTTGACATAGCTATAGAATGCTTTGTGGTTGTCTTTGGATTCAGTGGCAATTTTGTTTCCGTAACTAGCTTTGGAGGATTTTATGAGGGATCTCAACTTCTTACGGAGGTTGACCAGGGAGTTCCTCCAGTCATGGGATTTTACTCTTTTTTTGCAACAGTTTCTTTCTTCTGTTGTGCAGTTTGTTTATGGCAGAGGACCACCAGATTGGCTTCCTTTTTTTGGAGGATAACATCTTAGTTCTATTAGGGATAGCATGATCCATGCGCTTGTGTAAGTGCTTATAAAGTGCATTTGTGTAGGATTCAACAGTCATACCTCTATTGTCCATCTGCATGGGTGTCGTGAAGTTTGCCACTTTTGTCTTAAGAAGTGTGAAGTTGGCTTTGTTGAAGTTTTTTACGATGGTTTCCCTAATTGGGGGTGGGGGTGGGATGTAGATGTCTAGGCTGATTAACTTGTGGTCAGATCTGACCAATGAGGAATTTACCTCTGGTGTGGAACACTGGTTTCCCATGTTGGTAATGACCAGGTCTAGGATATTGCTGCCCCTGGCGGGGGTGTGAATAGGTTGATCCAAGGCGTTGGAATTTATGAATTCTAGAAAACGTTGAGCAAAAGAGTTGGTACATGAGTAGTTTCCCCAGTTAATGGTGGGGTAGTTGAAATCACCCATTATTAGGGTGTTGGGTTGTACCCTAATATTTTCCAGTGTATCAAGAAATGAGGAGTGGGAATCCTGAGGCATGGTGGAGGGTCTGTAGCATGCTACAATTTGGATTGCGGTCTTGCCCAGAGTTAGGTGCACCTGGATAATCTCGGATGCATTATGCTGTGCAACTAGCCTGGAGGTGTGGATATCCTTAATGAATATGGACACACCTCCGCCTTTAGTGCTTCATTCTGGGTTAGGTGGCCAAAAGGTGTGGTATGAATTGAAGCCTGGTAATGCAGGGGTGCTCTCTCGAGCTTTGAACCAGGTCTCTGTCACTGCACAGATGTCAATGTTCTCCATTTTAAGGAGTGCCTCGAGTGAGTGCATTTTGAGGTTTAGACTTCTAGCATTACCCTCAGATTTTGCTTGCTTTTACCTGTTACGGTGGTGACTTTGTCATTTGAACTTTGCCTAAAAAAGGCACTATGGGGTGGCAAGAGCCTTAGCCAGTATCCGGAACCCTAAGGGGGACAGGTGCAGGCCATCTCTGGCAAAGCATCGTGGTCTGTCGATCATGTCGTCCCAGGCAGACAAATACTGGATCCCCTTAGAATGACACCAGAAGCTTAGCCAATTGTTGAAGTTAATAATTTTGTCCTTGTACTGTGGTATAATTCTGGGTGATGGCAGGATGCTACTCAGGGTTAGGGTCATACCTGCCTGGGATACAAGATCGGAGAGCTCCTCCATGTTTCTTTTCATGTAGTCCAGGGAGGTATGTCTCAGGTCATTCACACCAGCATGGACAATGACAGTGTCATATTTGTACTTATTGTGGAGTGACCTGAGTGCATGCGTTATGTGGCGGATGCTGGCACATGGCAGTCAGCTGACAGTAACTTTCTCCTTGTTTAGTCTAGTGAGTGGAACATCAGTGTGCCTGACTATAGAGTCACCTGTGACTAAAGTGTTGGGTACATTGTTATGCCTTATGGGCTGTGGTTGAGTGGCACACTGAGTTTGTGGGCTATGTGTCATTTGGGTTGTGTTGGGGGGATGGAGTTTGCTTGCGTTTATGCTTTGGATGTCCCTGATGCTTGGGCAGGTTTTTATTGAGAGCCTCCGCGAATGTAAGTGTGTGTTTTGTATTTCTATGTGTGTGTTTTGGTGGTGTAGGTTTTGAGGGACTATGTGATGAGTGTGGTGTGGTGCAAGTGTTTACCTTCTCATCTTGACTGTCTAGTCCAGTCTTGGGTGAAGAGAGCTTTGCTTCCAGTTTGGCTATATAAGTGCATCACTCACAGGTTGTAGTGTTGGGTGGTAGGAGGAGAGGGATGTTTGTGTACATGAGGCAATTGCTGCATTGCCCCAAGATGCCCAGATTCATCAGGTAGACAGGAGAAATCACTGGGAGCTGACTCTTAAACATGCCTGGATAGGTGCTTATTTATTAAGTACTAAAATCTGCTTTCCTCTAGACAAGTGAGGAAAGTTGAGTGCCGTAGTAATTTGCAGCTTATGTAGTGCTTACAATGAGTTCTGAACAAGTGCTGAGTTCAAAGAAACAGATTTGAGTGCTGAAACTAGAAAACTGGCTAGTTATAAGAAACAAAACTAAGCTAGAAGGCTTCCCTCCAGCACAAAAGGGCTTGGGGGCTCAGAAGCCTACAAACAGTCTAGACCACTTAACAGGAAAGGCAGGAAACGACTTAAATTATTTTTTTTTGTTCTCTTTCCCAGATGCTCTTTGTACACAGTAGGAGTGCCTGAAATCAGAATATGATCTCACTGCACTCGTGAGCAAATGAGATGGGCCCAGGAGGAGTATCCAAACACAAATTTACAAGAGGGGCGGGCAGTTTCAAAGCCACTAAGATTAACCAAAACACAAACAGGGAGGGTGAGTGGGAAAACTAACTGAAGAACAGAGTCAAAACTTCCAATTCAGTTAATATTCAAGCAACACAATTAAATCAATTTAAATACTGTATTATCTGAAAAAAGTGCAGATGAAAAAGGTACTTAAATTCTCTTATACATCCAGTTGAATACAGCTAGATCTTAGCCGGCCAAAGCTGAGGTTTTTAAGCAGAAAATATTTCAAACTGCACCACTTATGACTGGAAATTAAAGAATGTGGCTACCCCCACACCTGCAATTACTAACAGACAATAAAATTAAAGCAAGCACTAACTGAAGAAGAGTCAAAACTTCCAATTCAGTTAATATTCATGCAACACAATTAAATCAATTCAAATACTGTATTATTTGAAATAAGTGCCTTTTATTATTATTTTGATATGGTTCTTTGCACCCATATCATGAACCCTCTCTCTCTCTCTCTCTTTCTTTCTTGTTTGTAGTGAGAAATTCTACAACTTCTCAGATGTTTCATCATATTGTTTTCAGCCCAAACCCTGATGACTTTCTGCTGGCCTTCCCTTTGTGCCCTTACAACAGTCTGTTGTCCTTTTTGCTTAGCCTCCAGAACAACACACTGTAGTCCAGGTATAATCTGAAGAGGACCTGTTATAGTGGAAACATTCCATCTTTAAGTCTGTGGTCTTTCCCCAGAGGATGCATCCTGCCATTTTGTTTGTTGCTGTTGCTGTCTTCTATATGTGCTCCAAGTCATCCATTTCAGGTGTGAGTGGCACTCTCATTTCCTTTTTCTTGCACTGCTTTCATCAATTCACCACATCTAGGAAGTTATTCATACCATTGTTTTGTGGTCCAGCTGCAGTACTTCATATTGATCTGCAGTGGTTATCACATGCCACCCTTGTGACTACTCAGTATTCCATACCCTTCATTAGATATTATCCCCGTCTGTAATTTGTCATTGGCAAAGAATTTGATTCTGTTCGGTTTCATTAGATGTGTTGGTTCATAGGTGTTTACTAGGCTAATGACCACAAGGGCCTTTTTAAGCCTAGCCATGCATCCCAAATCTCTGACAAGTTCTGATACCCTTGATAAATATAAGCATGGGCCTGAGAGAAGATCCATGTACAGGTTACCTTTGGCCATTACAGACATAGGTGCCAAATCAGGGATGAATTTCCGGTTTCCCATCCAGTTGTCCAAATTGCACTTGAATTGGATTAGGGAGGAGCTCTGGTCTGGTAATGAATGCTTTTAAGAGTATTCAGCCCAGGCAGACCCTTATGCCTTTCAGTTACTCAGTTTCTTTACTTGTAAGATACTCTCTCTCACTACAGTGTTGTGTTTCTTTACCCTTTTCCATGGAGGACTACAGCTCCTTGTTTTTGTTTATACCTCAAGTTCTCTGCAGAAACAAGCCAAAGGAACTGGTAAACCACAGACAGCAGTTACTTGCTTGGACCACCCGAGATCAAGTCCTAGTTTTGTGAGACTTTATAGCCTGAGGTAGCATTTGTTCATTTTTCTTTGATATTGTCTAAGCAGAGTCGGATCATAATTTGTGACATTATAGTGAGATATGGGTAAGCTGAGGTTGGTACACCTCCGAAAAGACCAAGGCAAGTTTTGCACATTGACGTTCTCCCTAGATTGCCATAACCTTGCAGTGACAATAATAATTCAAAGGGGTACATGAGATGAAACTCCTCATACATGTGAAATGGGGGGGTTGCCACCTGCAGAAATAGTTCTTTTAGTTTTCACATTAACTGTCAAAATTATGAACTTTAATACACATTATGAAAAAGCATGTACTTATGTTATTTACAGGCTGTCTCCTAGTTTAATTTCTCCAAGTGTTTTTTAGGTTTTTAATACCATGATGGGACTAGCCCCATTCCTAGGTCAGGATATGACTTGAGTTCATATAGTGTTATTTCAGTCTTTAATATTGTCCAGACATGCTCTTGTCAGCAACCGCAGTGTGCCCAAAATTGTCTTGTTCTATAATTCATATGGGCTGCTACGAACTGGTTGCATATTTTAGCATGACTGTAATTTTTTTATTATTCTGGTTGCTCTTACTGTTGTTGTAAAACTCTATCTTCCACATTGTTCCAATTTCTGTTTGCAAATCTTACTATTTTATAACTTTGTATGTAAGTCACTGTAATCACTGTGTGTAGCAATTTCAATGTTTTTGTCTTTTTCCATGGACTGCTGTATTTATTTATTTATGTACTTATTGCTTGTTTTTGGTTGACAGGAAAGTCCAGTTGGACTGCAAGCCCCTTTTCACTGAAGTCCAGGGAGAAAAGCTGTTTTAGAGTGGAAAGTTTCAGTTAACAGGGGTACTTATACACTGACAAATTATCAAATTACAGTGAACCTATAATTTTGAAACATATACATTAATGGTACAGCAAGTGAATAGAATAAACATTTTTAGAAGGCTTATCAAATACAACTAGGTATGGTTTACTATTGTTTAATTGAATGACATAACATATTTCTGCCGCAATTCCGAAGCAAAATGTCTAAAGTTAATTGTGCCCATGCTCAGAAAGCCGTTCTGAATGGACGGATTTGACATTCGATGTTTGTCGAACACTGTTAACAGCAATATTGACTATATCCAACATACACTTTTTCAGTACGCAGTGAAACACCATCCCAAAACACACATTAGTAGTGAACATTATCCATGTCTTGCAATTATAAAAGTGGATACCGTGACCGTTACACATAGTTAAGGTTGAAGAATTTCCCAAGTGAGGAAACACTACAGATTACAGATGCACCCTACAAATACTTTAAACTCAATAACAGTAACACCACTTTAAAATGAACAGTGCTGCACGAACCCTCGTGACATGAAATCATTCCTCTTGGATAGTAGTTTCATAAATGATGTCTCCTTCTGTACTAGTCTTCGTTATTTTGGAGAAGAAGGAAGGCAAGTCAAAGCTTGTGCTTTAAATATTTTAAATGATTCTGTTCTAATTCGATTGCGTGCAGTATATCATGTAAATAAAGTTTTTTCTTGCCTAGCAGACTGCGCAACATCTGTGTCAACCCTCCACAGTATTCTGCATCCTTGGATACCCCAATAAACGTATGTCATACTGATTCCAGAACTGTATGTTATACAAGGATGGAATACATTATGCGGTGGCATTTCTAATGCCGTAATGACGAGGTCACCCTACAATGTAGTTTTCTTTTAAAAAAAATCACATAAAGGTCTAGCTTGCTGTGGCATATCAGCTTCAATCAGTTGGAAAGTAGGCAAAATGTCATCAGGGTTTACAAATGCTAGGGCGCAAATTTGCTTACATAGTAAAGAAAATTGGATATCTGATCCAAATAAAGGAGCAAGGTGTGATTTTTGAATGCGCCGGCAAACAATTTGGCACAGGTGAAACTAACATCCCTTTACCTTACTTGAAGAGGTACATGCTTGACAATACTGTTTATCGCCCCCTTCTCAAAATCACACAAGACCATTTCAGGTTTAAATATTAGATCATGCTGAGCACACAGTTCAAGTACAGTCATCCAAAAAGAGGTCATAATTGCTCTGTCTTTGAATTCAGGATTCCATACACCACGGGGACTACTTTGCCTTCTATCCCACCTTGCATACAGCAGTGAATTGTATAAACTTTACATTCCTTCACAGTTATTGGAAATGTTCCATCAGCTAAGACATATTCCGAATTACACATCACCTGCAAATTACTCAGAGTGGTTAACACCACAGCATTAGTTGCAACACCATCCTTCCTAATGTGATGGACAATAACATAACCACTTTTTATATTGAACATCTCTGCATTTATGTCACTTAAACCAAGTGGTGACTACACGGTTGAGGATGCTTCTTTATGTCTAACCCTCCTCACTGTTTGCTTTAAGGCATCACAGTTTGGTAATGTGCTAACCACGTCTGACAAAGTGCTTGCCAAAGCCTGAGACTCAATTTTGCAGGGATCTTCCAATGTCCTTGCAGCTGTTCTTTTTATAGCTGCACAGATTTTCAAACCTTCACAATAATAAGATTGGGAGCATGGAAATGTGAAGCTGTTTTTAACATTCTTTAATCATTTATAACAGTTTCTGTGACACACCTTCCTTTGCATTTCTCTGTTTGTTTCAGACACCGCCACCAGTAGTTACGGGTATCAGTATATTTTTCAAGGTAGTACTGATAACCCGTAACTATGAACATTTTCTTTCCTTTGATTTATTTCTGTCTCATATATCTTACCTATTTTACCAGGTAAATACATATTAGTATTAGAGGAGCTCATTTAGCTATTTTTAACCTAGAAAAGGGAAACAGATGTACTATTTTGTTTTGTACAGCATGTATAGTTTATTTAAACGAGAGTGACTACATATACAACACTTACCAATACACTGTTTATGTGCGTCTTATGTTATTCCTTTTTTACACAGCAGATGAACACACTGGTAATTTACAAATTGTATTATTTTCCAGAAGTTAGTTGCCGAATTTACACATGCGATGTGGTGACATAACCACACACAAGAAATCGAATCCTTAAGGTCAAATGCAACAAACTATTCATTTATGTGAGTTTGATATATTTACACAGTTTTCCTTTTAAATTCGACAAGTAGGTTTTCGGATATTAACGGTCATCTATTACACGTTCGATTAAACAATAGTAAACCGCTAGGTATATACGGTGTTAAGTTATGAGTAGTACAACAGAGTGCTGCTGACAGCTGTAATTTGTAATTACACTATTGTTAGTTGCTGATAAAACATAGATTTGTCTAAGTGGTATGCTATTTATGAGAGTGAGAGTAGATGAGGGTTGGGTGTACCTCGTTACAGGTAAGAAGGGAGAAGGAAGCTATAGGTATAGCGAGCAAGGGTGTCTGAAGTTGAGGTTGACTTTTCAGTTAATGGTAAGTGAAAGTGTGTGTGTAAGGGAGTGAGAGACGGGAGACAGGTTTTGAGACATATGAGAAACAGATGCATGTGGAGACTTGCGGGGTGTGTTTACTGCGGTAAGGATTGTAGAGGGTGAGGGGTAGTTATGAGCGAAGAGGAGACAGGTCGCTTGGCTGAACTGTGCTATGTTGTTAGCCTGGGAAGGCACAGCAGCAGCATGACCAGGATTTAAGGAGGTGTTTCTTTAGGTGTGATTTGAAAGAGATGGAATTCTCAATTTGCCTGATAGCAGGGGGTTGGGAATGCCATTTTCATGTGACCTTATTAGAGGAAAGCGAGTCTCCTGCAGTGGTGATGGATTTAATAACAAGCAATTAAGATGTGTTAGTAGAGTGCAGTAGCCTGTTGTGGTATAGGGAGAGATGGTGCCAAGTAGTGATGGGGAGTTATCTGGTTTGGTAATTAGTATGTGAGCTATTGTTAGCTGAGAAAAAGTTATATAATTTAGGTGTTCCATCCATTGTAGCTATCGAGTGCATGGCGGTGAAAAGTCCTGTTGGGAAAGTATTAATAAGTCTGCCCACTTAGAGTGATGTTCAAATTGTTCTATCTGTGTGAATTTTAAGTTAATAAGAATGGGGCTAGCATGTAGTAGGATATGGAAGGGGATAGGTTGAGTAGATTTGTTTCCTAGCAGTGTCTGTTAGGTATGGTCTAATCCTGTATAGGGATCCCATTTTTAACATCTATATCTGGTTTTCTCACATCTGTTTTTTTTTTTTTTTTTTTTTTTAAACTGTTGGTAGTGGGCGATCCCATGTGGTATAAACTTCATAATTCCCTGTAATGCTTTGTGTTTTCTATTTCTAATGCTTCTCGGCTACTTCTATGTTATAGTTACAATCCCAGATGCAACACTTTCCACCTTATTGTGCCTTTCTGTGTGCAGGCCCTCTGCCATCAGTATATCACAGCCAGCAACAAGATGTGTTCCTTTTTTTAGTTCTATTTGTTTGTCTCTACAACATTTCAGTGTACTTTGTAAACTAACTTATCTGTATTCCATTATCCTGGTCTGCCATTATTACTCTTTCCTCTTTTGATTTCTGTTCCTTTCTCTATAACTTTTCCTGTGTCAAATGTCGGTCAACACACGGTTGTTCCAGAAGGTCTCTATGCTTACTGCTCTATTTGTGGACATTCCAATATTTTTAGAAATATTTATGTGCTGAGGGGACGGAGGTGCCATGGAGTAAAATTCCATGAGTGGAGTAGAAGTGGCAAGTCCTATACAACAGACAGGCTGCATCTAACCGTGCGTGCTCAGTAAATTCTGTAAACCAGTCAAACAGCGTGGATCATGTCTTACTCACAGCTTCTTTGGTTATAAACGCTCAGGACTGCTGTCCTCTTGAAAGGCATGTCGGTTGCCCTTAGGAATCTGTCATTGACTTCTTCCTGCTATAGCTCTGTTGGGCGCACAAGCCTGTGTATCTACAATTATATTTTCCTGATCCTGCCCTGTATAAAGGTGCCCTACCTGCTGCTTTTCTATCCTCAGACATGTATGCACTGGGTTGTGATCTGGGTGAAGTTTTTATAGGCTGAATTATCAGTTCTTTCCTGAACTCTAGAGTGTGAGTATTATCTGTTAAACAGATCAGTTGCTTAAAGTATAGATCCATCCCAGACATGTATTTTCTGTACAAGACCATGGTATGCATATATTTTACTCCTCATGATTTAGGAACTAGTATATTGTCCTTATTTTTTCTCTTTATCACAGTTGCTGTCTTGTATAGCCACATACATATCATTTATGAACTTTTTTTCCTTTGTTTTATGTCTGACTGGTACCCACTTAAAGGCACTAAATAAAACTCAATGAGTTATCTGGGGCAACAAATGGGACTAAATATTTTGTATTGTGTACATTTTTCATGATTGTGTCTTTCACTGAAGTTGTTTTTGACTTTGTGTTGCTGGTCCCAATAATTAGGACTCATATATGCTATTTTAAAAATTTGTTTTGAAAAGTTGTCGTAAAACCCTGTGCTAGTGGGTATAGGTGTACTATCTTTTTTTCTCATCTAAGCTCTGAAATCAGATTGCACAGCACAACACTCTTAATCCCATGTTCTTGCTGAAGCCTCCACTGAAAATGGGCTCTTTTAGGCCCAATGGACTTTCCCAGTAAATAAATGCAATAAAGTAAATAAAGAGACAGACAACATTTGAAAAATTACAGTCAGTGTGCATTTGAAATGTAACTTGTTTCAATATATCCATGTTGATTATTTCACCCTATGCAGTATGTGTTAGCCTGCATCTGAAATTTGAGTCATGTTGGTTTTGATTTAAATCTGGTTAAAAAAAATACTTTCTAGTGTGACTGGTAGCTTGTCTTCCCAATTATACACATTGTTTTATTTACAGTTGAGTCAATTATCTAAACATCAGTTATCTGAACACAGCCTTCCAAAGTTTTTGGGTAGGAAAAAACATAGTCTGAATATGTAAACGTTTAAAATATCCGTGCGTGTTTTTTTGAGCTTGTAGCCTGCTTGTGTGTGAAAAATATTCTTTTTTGTCCACTGGAATCACCGTATGGTTGAAAAGTGTATTCCTTGGATGCAGAAAAACAAGATTTTAGAAGATTTTTATCTGGTTTAATGTACATTTGATTATCCAAACTACCCTATGTCCCAATTAGTTCAGATAATCAACTCTCTACTGTAGTTTGTTCTTTCTTTCTTTTCTGAGGCAACCATGTTTTTAAAATAAAACCTTACTGATTATTTTGATGCTTAGAGAAAATATTAACGTTTACTAGACAACTGATAACTATTATATAATTAGTATGTGAGTACTAAGCATCATCTGTGTGAGTTCTACAGAGATAAACTCACAGCCAAAGTGTGTATTTCTGGTTCATAACTCACATGGTTGTATATCAACCACCAGTATTTATATTACAAAGATTGACTTTAAACTGTTTAGTGGTAGTTGTTAAGTGTGGAGTGTCTGTATAGTTAAACATTTATTTGAAAATCATGATATAAGTAATTGTAAGTGTGGAGATTCAAAACAGTTGTTTAGATAGCAATGATAGAAGTATCTAAAGTAGGCATACTGTATCTCATCCAGTGGCAGGTCAGAATCATAGGACTGTTAATTTCACAAAATGTACTATCCAACCTATATTCCAAGCTCTTTTCTTAAGATTTCTTAACAGACAGCTATTCATGAAACTGGTGAGAAATGAAAGTTTATGTGCTTTAGATGAGGTTTGAACTGTAAGCACAGATCTTTATAACCCTAATTCTTGCAATTTTCTTTTGTTATATGATATAACACTGTAACTTGTACAACTACGGATACTGCATTACCAGCAAAATTACAAAGGAAAACTCCCTTGCTTTCCTACAGTTTATCTCAACCTATAGCTTTGTTTTCTCCCTATAGTATAGTTTAATTACTAAAATCACTGTCAATCATTTATGAAACTTTCATTTCCTTGCCTTGGAATTAAAGGAAAGGAAAGTTCATGAAATTTATTAAGCTTAACTTCTTCACATGCTTTGTCAGAGGAATTTGTCCCCTCCTGTATGACTTACCACAGACACAAGGAAGTCTGTAGTTTTTCTTCTTACATAATGCGTACAATCTTGCTTAAGTAATCAGTCTTTCTAATGACAGAAGGTGCTATAAAAATTGTAGAATGTTGTGAAACGTTTTCCACTGTCTTGGTTACAAAAAGGAAGACAGAGTATCAGTGCGCGTAGTTAACAAGGTTACCACATTTCCTTTCCCCGGGGGGGGGGGGGGGGGGGGGCAGTCCTGACTTTGACAGTTCTGTCCTGAATATAAGGAGAGATATAAAAATTGCAGATGTCTTGATAGGTTGTGAAATAATTTAAATGCAGTGTAACAGCTTTTTTATCTTTATATCATACTGAAGTCATATGAACAACATTGTTCATCACCTCATTTTGGTGATAAGATGCAGGTAATTCTTTTCCATTGTTTATTGCCATGGATTGTCCTGCAAAACCTCAAGTTTCAGGAAGAATGCCACATTTTGAGCATCCAGAAAAGGTGGTAACTCAGTAGTTGTTCACATTTTGCATAGTGATCTATTTCTAAGTGGTATTCTTTTGTATGAGTGCCTTAGTTTTATGAAAAGTATTTTAGTCTTGCAAGCACCACAGAGAACTATAAATTTACCATTTTCAAAGATTATGATTTTGATGGTGTAGTATGTTTCACTATAAAAAGTCAAAGGATAGCAATGCAACAGAAGTAAAAAAAGTATAATTTTTGAAGGCATCTGCACCTCATTCTAAAAACAAAATCTTATAACAGCACAAATTCAAGGACATATGATTGCAGCTTTTTGTACCTTGGTGTTGCACTTGTAAAATATGTTTTAGCAAAAAACACATATTTCTGGCCGCAGTGGTGCAGCGGTTAGCATTGTCATCTCACAGCAAGAGGTTCTCCCGTTCGATTCTCAGCTGGAGCTCCTTCTGTGTGGAGTCTGCATATTTTCCCCATGGTCGAGTGATGTTTAAATACATGCAGGTAGGTGCATGCATTAAAGGGTGTGCCTTCTTTGAAGGTTGGCATCGGGCTGGTGACTCAGCACCGTAAAATCCACTGCCAATCATTAGCAGACCGGAGTTCCGCTGTGGTGACCCCTAACCGGGAAAAGCCGAAAGACTTTATCAGCAAGCATATTTCTCCAGCAATCATAATAAAAAAAAGCACTCTCCTATTGGAGATACCAGTGAACATCAGAACCAATTTTCTGAAGAGTCAGTAAAAAGCTCCTGGATTGCACTGACAGTTTTGACACTTTAGGAAGAGTATAGGAGGATCTGTCAGTGCTGAATCTTGGACTACAGACCAAAAATGTGTATAAAAGTCTACAATATAGTTGCTTTGCTTGGCTGGAGATGTATACCTGTTGTAAACAGTTTGAAACAAGTTCTAAGGTAGAGGTATATGATGGTCATTCGGGGAAATATGCATCTCTCCTGTTACAGAATGTGTGTAAAATGTTTGTGGGGCATATTACTCCCATTATATGTCAGTGCAAAGGAAGACAACATAATTTCCTTATGTCTAGCATGACTTCTATAACGGGGACTTGAAATAGATTCTGTGAAGGGTCATAAAAGAAGTAAAATAAGATCATGTTGTTATGCTATGCAAAAAAATATCAACCCTTCTTAAGAAGTACTTAGTGTTATTATGATGTATTGACATTGCTAAGAAAGCACAGATGAAAAGAAAAACACATTTTTTTTAAGTTCCATTGTGGAGTTATCCTTTAATTGTTAGTTTACTTTCATATTCTTGGACTACCACCTCACATGTACTAAGATTCCATGTTACCCCCCCCCCCACATGTAGAAAGATAAAATATTTACTGAAATAATACACTTATTAGCTTTTATCATTCCTGATTACAAATAATATATATTGCCTTGCTTATTGTCTGCCTATCTTATATATTTGTGCAATAAAATTTGATACTGTGCTGTAGCTTTTAAGATTTTTTTTTTAACAATATGGGATGTTATTTGTGCAGTTTTTCTCACTTATTATCTTTTATTAAGTGGGTTACTTCCACAGAGATCTAAATTTGTATATAAAGGACATACCTGGTAGAAAAGCACCACAATCCAAACCTACGGACTTTCAAAGTGATTTGGTCAGTATAAATAACAGGTCTTTGGTATGGGTGAAGAAAGTGAAGCAGTGAGATAATAGCTTTGAGTGAGAAATGAGAACAGGAAAGTTTGATACAGACAATATCCAGTTGCGCGAAATGATGCAAAGTCCTTGAAGCTGAGAGGAAACAACACTAACCGTAACCATTTTGTACCATGAAGGATACTCTCTACCCTGCAGTACATGCTATGGGAATTTAACAACAGATTTGTCCATCAGAGTAAAACTAACATCACTGTCTGCTTAGATGACATTAGATGGTCAAATGTAAGGGGATGTGTTAAATCCTTACGCTTAGTAAATAGTTAATAACTGATGATGACTGAACTTGTGCTGTATTGAGTTAAGTTCAGAATAAACATGTGCTACAGTAGCCATGGATGCAGGAACAATCTGAATGTCTGATGATCCATTACCAAAAAAGTATATTAAAACACAGCTTTCAGGAGACGACAACTGCATTATGAAAGCATTATCCTGTCAAAAATAATAAAAAAATATTAGATACACCAAATGACAAAACTTTGCAGTTAAAAGCAGTTAATAAAACACTCCTGCAAGCCATTT